>NC_053397.1:219409130-219599130 GCF_905171765.1 Bufo bufo
TGTAATAATTATATTATAGACGAACACGTCTGCAAATAGAACTGGAGCAAGACCGCAAGCTCATAGAGTCATTTACATCTGGTAAGAGGTCCCCATACATCCCTGTGAAGTGATTATCATGTAGTGCCATTTATCAGGGGTCATCCGCATGATCTGTAATGAGGGAGTCGTACAGACACGTCCATTACAGGGGACCCCTGTTTTGATTAATATTTGCCTTCCCCGTGGGAAAAAAAAGCTATTATTTCATTAGAATTGTCCTGTTCCTCTGTTATTCCACCTGGAAATGTATGAATCAGTTCACAACTGGGTCTTATCAGTCACCCTGTCAATGAGATGTGTCCCTAGACATTCTAATGCCGGTGCCATTGATTGGATTGTACATTTCCAGGAGGAATAAAGCAGGAATAGCCTAATGCAGAAAACAGAGGCAATGCAAGTATTTACTACATCAGACATATGTATATACCTGAATTATTTAAATTACAAAAAGTGCTCCCGTGACGCTGTTCATCCAGTGCCCCCTGGTTCATGAGCATAATCCCAGGACATTCAGGGTCTGTGCAAAGCAAGGTGACAACTGCTTTGGGAACTGAAACAGATGCCGCCAGGTGTTGTCACCCGACTGTGTAGGAGACGGAGAGCAGACATATGGATGAAAGACGCCACACAGGAGGAGAATACAGGGATATTCGTATTTATTCACATTCTTCGGATCTTCCATGATCGTATGGACTGATGAACTCTGCACAGACATGGACGTCTCCCCACAAAGAGTGCTCTGATAATATTTTATAACTTCAGGCGAGGAGGATGGGAGTTTCTCTCAATGTGACAGATTGCTAAGGAGATATATATATATAGTAGAAATGGATCCTCCTAGCCAGACTGGGATGAGGACTTCTAAGGAGTCCCCTCGTTCTTCACCCTTAAAGGGGTCGTCTCACTTCAGCAAATGGCAGAAAGTTAATACAAGGCACTTACTAATGTATTGTGATTCTCCATGTTGCCTCCTTTGCTGGCTGGATTCATTTTTCCATCACATTATACACGCCTCGTATCCAGGGGTTACGACACGAGGAGGCTGGGATGGGAGCTCCTGCGCATGCGTGCCTTTGTACTCTCCCACGCTCATGCTTTTTCCTACAGTGTGCAAGCACGACCACCGCTGCTGGATTAAAAGGTGGTCGTAACCCCTGGAAACCAGCATTGCATAATGTGATGGAAAAATAAATCAAGCGAGTGTCTTGTATTAACTTTTTCAACATGATAAATGCAACTTGTTGAAGTGAGACCCCCACAAGTGGCTACAGATCCAGTTCTAGATTGCAGTCCCAGAATAGTCATGTGTGCAGCCAGGACTCCAGCCAGAGGATGACATCAGAAAAGTCAATGCTGGAAGTAGAACCACAGGAACCAGTACAATCCAAGAACAAGCTCAGGGTCAGGAGAAGTAATCAGGACACAGGCCACACAAGGATCTGCCTAAACCTGAAATCGAGGGATCCAAGGCACGGCAGCCAGGTCTGACATGGCTGGTGGATAGGAGCACGGAGCCGCGGTGGAAGAGACATCACTAGAGCAGGGGAAGAGGAGAAATCCAGTTGGCTTGCAACTGGATGTGGCCAGCAGCTGGAGGTGCTGGGAGCTGCGTGCTGCCGGACCTGGACAAGGTGAGCAACACCCGGAAATAATCAGAGAGGAGGGGATGAGCCTCAGAGAGGAGGGGATGAGCAACGAAGGTTCCTATTCAATGACAACAAGCAGAGATCTTGAAAAACACGAGGAACCCATGCAGACAGTATACTGGAAGACAGTAAAACTTTTCACCCTACATTTGCTGATATCAGAAAAGCCCTGAGAGAATTTTGCGGTCACGGCGGTAACGAGCTCTGCCGTCTACTTGCAGCAGCGAACTAAGACGCGAATGGAAATCCCGAACGATACTGGAGTATTGGAAGGTATTTCCATCCCACCGAATCCCTCCGCTTCCTGTAAGAAACACTAATTGGCTCTTTAACAGGCAAGACACAAGAGTTCAAGGTGTCAAACACATTTGCGCACAACTCAGAAGACGTAAATGCGACCACAATCTTCCCTGCTAGTAAATGTGAGCGCTGCTCTGGAATAATGAAATGGGTAAGTAATGACGGCAAATTATCGCATCTTAGTCTCTTATTTAATTATGAAATAGAACTTAAGTGAGCTCGTAAATATCATTAAATGAGCTGTCGGTACCGCGCCACGGCGACGCTCGCCACTATTTCAATCTTATTTTTGAACCATCGACCATATTCGCCCTCCAGCGCGCGCAGAGGAACGTCTTAATAATTAGCGCAATGTTTTATCCAATTAAGCATCTAAGCAACGTGGTAATTCGTAAAGTGGCGAGAAAATGATGGTTTGTCAGAGGGAATGGCTCATATATAACGCGATATGGACGGGAGGCAGGGCTGAACGATCAGGGACAGATCCACCATGGCGGCGGAGATCTTCGCATGACTCACGTCTGGCTGCCATCTTAATTATCCTGGTGATTATAGGGGCATAATTAACTCTATCAATTACCAGGGGGAACTAAAGCGGTTTTCTGGTTTTTTTTGCAAATAAAGTTTCATTCATCGTTCTGGAATGAAAAGTTCTGCAACTTTCTAATCTTATTCAGTTCAATTTCGCATAGTTTTTTAAAATCTTTGCTTACTGTCAGTGAATTGAGGCATTTGAGCTTTCACCCAGAGGCTACAAACCCATATAGATGTTTTACTTCTCACAGCTGAGGATTTGCAACAGTTGTATCCAGACTAGAAAATCCGCTGTGGAACTGAACGTTAGTATAGTAGGGGAACCCCAGAAAAATGTTTCCACTCTTGGGGACCCTTTAATGCCATCCCTGTCTGGTGTAGGGGTGGGTAAGGGCGCCTTCACATGCTGCAGATTTTCTGCGTCTCGTACATCTGACTGGGGCTCGCAGAAATCCATGGCTTGCTGCCAAACCAATCCCATTGAGATGAAAGGAACGGGTTCTGAGTCACAGAAACTTCTGCAACAAAATCTGCTGCATGTGAAGACGCCCCGAGGGTGGTTGCTTACGATGCAGATTTATGGTATGTGCAGAAAACCCGCTTGAAATCTTCACTAAAACCGCACAAAAAAATGCACATAAATCCACACTATTTATTGCATTTTTGGTGCAAATTTTCCACAGATGTCACCCTTCCATGGAAAATGGTGAAATCTGCACAAGAAAAAATGCAAGCGTACATGAGATTTGTCTAATCTCATACACTTTGCTGGTACCGTATTAAGCCTCATTCACACGTCACATTCTCCACGGACAGCACACGTCCATATTCATTGTAAAGTGTGTATTTACACATCAGTGTTTCAGCACGGTCCGTGGGTCCGTTTTTGTAGCACGGATGCACGCTCTATTTTTTCCGTGTTCACGGATCCATTGCGCCCATTAAAGTCTATGGGTCCGTGAAAACCACGGATGCCATCCGTGTTTCACGGATCATTAAAAAGAGATTCATTGAAAATTATTTTTCAGCTGTTCAGTGTCAGTGAAACACGGATGCAACACGGACAGCTAAAAACGGACACATGGACCCAACACGGATCCTTCACGGATGCATCACTGACCACCTGCTCACGGATTTGAGCACGGACACGGACGTGTGAATGAGGTTTTACGCTGTGGTTTTTCTGCACAAAAATCTGCGCTAAAAAAAGTATGTAATCTGCATCACGTGCCGGTTTAAAAAACTAAAATTTTGCACGGATTCTCGTGGGGATATGTGTAGATTTCCGCACCAAATCCGCATCAAAATCTGCATGTGTTATGTGTGCATTTTATGCAGTTTTGCTGCAGATCTCATCCTTCCATTAAATAAGGGGAAATTCGCACCAAAAACCACACAGTTGACCTGCTGCAGATTTCAAAATCCACACGGTAGAAAAAAGCAAAGTGTACATGAGATTCATCTTTGCTGGCACCGTATTATCCTGCATGTTTTCTGCAAGAGAATCTGCAGAAGAAAAATGTGTGTAATCCGCAACGTGTGCAGGTAGTCAAAACCTTCCATCACATGTATATACTGCTTTACAAGGCATCTCGGGATCAAGGAATCTGTGGGCTTCTGGGAACCCCGATTGGGAAATTCTGCCCTGTGGGTGCCTCACTGATACATTGAAACAAGCTATCCGCCAGGGGAGTTTTTAGTTTGGATACAATTGTAACTAACTGTAAAAATAAAAACATAAAAGAAGCAAAAGAAAATAAAAACAAAAGAAGTACAAAAATGGAGCAGCGCTCTTTGTCTCCTTTGCCTACAGCATTTCATAGATCATTGCCAGATGACAGGTATCAGGATCTCCATCTTTGTGGGGTGGGCTTTAGCTCATTATACCCTCAAAAGCACACCATTCTATCACAGCAGAAGTTCCAGCACCGAGTACGAATGTCTACACGGCTACCTACAGCTCAGATTATTGGCGATATTTCAAGAAGTAGACTTTTCCGCAGAGATGTTTTTCAGGAGCCATTGCCGAGAACAGGACCAGCAGACGCAACCATTGACCCTTTTATTGCCCTAGACCACCATGGAATGTAAAACGAACCCATTCTCTGCTTAGGCCACCAAGCATTTTGATGTGGAAAACCAACTCAAAATGTTTCCGGCCCTGATCCTTTTATATTGTGCAGACTCTAAACCAGGCATCCTCAACCTGCGGCCCTCCAGCGGTTGTAAAACTACAACTCCCACAATGCCCTGCTGTAGGCCGATACCTGTAGGCTGTTTGGGCATGCTGGGAGTTGTAGTTTTGCAACAGTTTGAGGACGCCTGCTCTAAACAGTATGATCATATAAGTGGAAGTCTTCATGAGCAGGAGCCACCATGGACCATTTCCTGCTCCCATAGACTTAGGAGGACTCAAAAGGTTATAAATGAGCGTTTTACGGCAGACTCATCCCGTGAAACTCTGCATAAAAGACAAGGAACCTGCAAGACGTTGGTGCGATATCACACTTGGTCTAGGCTGCGAGAGCCCCGTTGGGATTAAAATCATAAAGTTAATGCGCGTGAGACCGAGCATCGCTCTTTTATCTGCTGTTACTCGAAGAGCTTCCTGTAATCAGGCGAGGCGCACTTACATCTCAGGACTATAACTTATTCATAACCAGGGTAACTTTTTCTGCATGCAGGATGTCCCAGCTCGGCTCCATAACCATCTTGTAGGAAGTAACGAGTCAGCAGCACATTACCCGCTGCACTGATGTAATTAACTCTACGGAGTGATTTTCCGATGAGAAAGTAATGGGCGAGAGCAAGGAAGCTAGCTGGGCCGCTATAGTCAGGCCACTCAGGATCTGCAACCCCATTTACCCAGCCCCGGAGAGCAGGGAGTCCAATGGTCCCCGTCTGTGCAAACCTGTTCCATAATTGATGGACACAATCCTAGCCTTCCATAAAATAATATTCTATAGACCAGCAACCTCCAGCTCTCCAGTGGGTTCTAAAACTACAACTCCCACAATGCTCCATTCACTCCTTTGGGAGTTGCATGCTGGGAGTTGTAGTTTCACAGCTGCTGGAGTGCCGAAGGTTGCTGATCCCTGCTATCGACATTACCCATCGGACCAAACATGTGACACAATGATTAACAATGGACGGTCAGGACACGGGGACCATGGCTGTACAGTACAGTAAATGAAGACACCGAAGCATTGACCCTACCTGCTGAATTAAGCAATCCTGTCTGTTCTGCAAGGGCCGCAGAGAAGGAGAAGTCAAAGATTAGTCAAAAGTTGAAAGACAAGTAAAGAAAAGAAAGGTGAAGATTGCTGCTGCATTGATAAGATGTTATAAAATAAGAATACAGAGTTATTACATATATGATATCATAAATACACGTGTCTCTGATCTCTAGTCAATGGATAGGCTGCATTGTTATATAAACAGTCAATGTATACATTGTTACAGCAGAGATAAGAATTATATGCTCTTTATTTTATATTGTTTCCAATCTTTCATGTCCATTTCTATTATTAATTTCACTTTGAGGTTTCTTCTGCAAGTCTAACCTCAGGTATTTCTGATAATAAATTCAAGCGGCGTTAGGTGAATGTGGAGAATATGAAAGTCTTCGGCTTTTTTTTGGGATGCTTTTAAATAAATGATGTGAACCGAGCTCCAGGAAGTTCACTAAGAAAGCAGAGAGTGCGCGGGCATAAAATCTAGAAGTGAACCGCCATTATTGCGTAGCACCACAGCAAAAACGATAGGGGCACGGCTCAGCGATGACACCGCCTGTATACAAATATGACGGCCCCAGAGGAGGTTTAAAAAAAAAACTTGTTAAAACATAAAAAAAAATAAAAAATGACCACATGAAACCTATTGTATAAAGCTGTACAGGCCGATTATGGCCTAGTAATAAAATCTACCACATGTTACTTACTCGGAGAAGTGGGAGATGCGGCTCCTCCTTCTGTAGACGTAGTTGGAGGCTTTGTGTCTGAAACTGGCAGGGGCACAGGCCTGGCCATTGGTGGCGGAGGTGGTGGTGGCAACATGGGTGTAGGAAGGAATGGATTGTGCACCTTGCCTTGGCTGCTACCATTGGGCTGCAAGATAACAAAAAAAACACTTAAAGACAAATAGATCTGAAAAATAAAAATGTTCCCCATACTTTACACTGCAGCTGTGATTCAGACCAGGTGTTGTCTGTTCCTGCAGTCATACTTTCCTATCTGAGTTCTGCACCTATAGACAGTACAGGGGGAGGCAGATGGAAGAGAGTAACAGGTGACTGCAGGATCAGACTACCCTCAGGGTTTGACTGTAGTCTGTAACCATGTAGATACACATAGGTCTGCATGAGAGCTGTATACACAAAACGGAAGATTAAAAAAATAAAAAATTACGATTATTTGCAAATTTGCTTCATTTTGTTTTTTAACATAATGGAAAAGTCTAAATAAAAGTCTGACATTGAATAATCTAGAACAAGGTATAATCCGGAACCTTTCAGGCGATTTTCAGTTACATAATTACAAATACATATTTGTATTTGTAATTATGTAACTGAAAATCGTCTGAAAGGTTCCAGATTATCACCTGTTCTAGATTATTCAATGTCAGACCTTCTCTTTAATTAGAAAAAGTTCCTGACTGGTTCTTCTCCTATGAAAATCCACAATATATTGCATTTCTGTGCTGGATTATCAGACTTTCTGGATTGCTGGTTGCTGGATTAAACAATTTTGATTGTTGGATGGATTTGGAATCTCCGTTTATAATCCCCTATTACGTTGCGTCCGGGGAGGTTATTCCCTCGCAGAGCGATCACACTGACGTCAGGACAGCACGGAGCAGTCACTGTTTGTTACAATGTATCATCCGCCCGAGTAATATATTCCAGTGTGGATCTTTTCGCTGACTCGTAAATCTGATCCCTTCGCTTAGAATCACTTAGCATGGTACAAAAATGGAATAAACTTCCATCTCAGCGGCGTGCCCGTCTCTGCGGCGTGCCGGCATAACTGTAGATTTAACATTTTATGAGGCCGGGCAGTGAGCTTAATTTATGGAGCAATAGAATTTAGGAGGCCGAGCGCTCGCAACTGTCTGACAATATCAGTTCTGACAACAGTCAACAAATTGACCCACCATGCAGTCATCTCATCCTACACGCAGCACGCTCCGGGGGAGAAGAGAGGCGGCAGCCGGCGACATGATAAAATTGGTCTATGGTGGTTTTAAGGAACAATAAAATCCTTTAGTGAAGTCTTTATAACTTCCAGAATGGCGGCTCTTCTGTGCCCGTCTCGCAACCCAGAGAATGAATCTTCCGTCGTGAAATTAGGACGGGTGCCCCTGACTAGCTATAGAATACAAACTATGGAGGATACTGCCACAGTCATAGGAAGCACCAGCTAATTCTTTAACTATAACTTGCAATTGCTTAAAGGGGGTGTAGAATTTTGCAATCAATTGTTATTGTTATTGCTGCAACGTTTCTAGAACAAAAAAATAAGCAAGTCTTGATTAAACATCTCCTCCAATTCAGACCCATGTGTTTCCTTGGTTACAGACTACAATAGACCTTGTGTAGTCGGATTCTGCAGACCTGTTATCCTACCTCTGTCTATAGGTTATCAAAGCAGAGTGGAGTATCACATGACTTCAGGATCAGACTACACAGGGCTTGTTTGTGGTCTGTAACCATGGAGACACATAGGACTGCATAGGAGCTGTATACAGAAAACGGTTGGAGATTTTTAGGTAAAAAACTAATTTGCAAAAGTTGCTTCATTTTCATATTTAAAGATACTGTCACCCCCTATGAACCACCTGGCGGAAGTACTACAAATAGCGGCTCTCACTCTGCAGACCTGGTGTGTATTAGCTGTCTCTGCAGTGGAACTGAATATTTAGCACTCATAAATACGCTAAATGTGAAGAAACTGACCCAAAATGTGCACTCCCTTTAAATTTGGCAAGCACTATTTAAGCAATTTTCTGATATAGTTTGTGTTATAGCTTGGAAACTTAACCCTTTAGTGCTAATTCTGCCCATACCTTTTCAGCCATGCTTCATATGGACCAACCTGTAGCGCACTGGCTCTGACTGTTGCAAAACTACTACTCCCAGCAGGAATGGGGTAGAATATTTGGCTACAAATGCCGCACAAATCACAGAGGAATCTGGATCTAAATTTGCGCTTTCAAGTCTTGATCGTCCATGCGATTCATGACTTGGACCTGGGAACAGTCGCTGCGTCTCAGATACTTTCTTGCAGCTTTTCTTCTGCATTCACAGATCCGCAGACAGATAAATACCAAGCGTAAGAAATTGGACGTGCGGTATGCAGGGTTCAAGTACTGGTCAACTAGAACTCAGGCACTTGATCTACACGTATAAATAACATCCAGACCTGGAACATCTGTCTTCCCACAAGTTGCTAAAGATCATTTAGCCGGAGCCATTTCATGTTGTAGCTTTATTTCAGCCTTTTCCTAATTTAACTCATCAGACCCCCCCCCAGTAATAGCGTTCTGTAATAATTTCATTCAGGGCGACTATAAACTATGAGCAAAATAGATTTAAAAGGGGATTAATGAACATAGCGCTCAAGCTGCAATAAAAACACCAAAAAAGTATCATAAAATAAGTCATTTACCCAGAATGCGTCGTGTCCGAAGTACTGTAACTGAAAATGTCATATATAAATATTCAACGTCTTGATATAATCTATATAGGTAACTTTCCAAACTTGTACTCGAGTCACATCCGGAGCTGTGTTCACAATTCTGCTGGCTGCTACTTGGAATACATCAGCTTTGTGTTAGGAGAAAATAATAGCGGAGCTCCTGTAATGTACTGTACTATACTGTACTGTCCTAGTGTAAATGCTACATCTCCCACCCTGTAGTAGGTACACAGCGACTCCGCCAGCAGAATAGTGAGTGCAGCTCTGGAGTGTAAAACAGCATGTAATTCAGAATCAGTACAGGGTATGTAATGTATGTACACAGTGACTGCACCAGCAGAATAGTGAGTGCAGCTCTGGAGTATAATACAGGATGTAAATCAGGATCAGTACAGGATAAGTAATGTATGTACACAGTGACTGCACCAGCAGAATAGTGAGTGCAGCTCTGGAGTATAATACAGGATGTAAATCAGGATCAGTACAGGATAAGTAATGTATGTACACAGTGACTCCACCAGCAGAATAGTGAGTGCAGCTCTGGAGTATAATACAGGATGTAACTCAGGATCAGTACAGGATAAGTAATGTAAATGTATGTACACAGTGACTGCACCAGCAGAATAGTGAGTGCAGCTCTGGAGTATAATACAGGATGTAACTCAGGATCAGTACAGGATAAGTGATGTATGTACACAGTGACTGCACCAGCAGAATAGTGAGTGCAGCTCTGGAGAATAATACAGGATGTAACTCAGGATCAGTACAGGATAAGTAATGTATGTACACAGTGACTCCACCAGCAGAATAGTGAGTGCAGCTCTGGAGTATAATACAGGATGTAACTCAGGATCAGTACAGGATAAGTAATGTAAATGTATGTACACAGTGACTGCACCAGCAGAATAGTGAGTGCAGCTCTGGAGTATAATACAGGATGTAACTCAGGATCAGTACAGGATAAGTGATGTATGTACACAGTGACTGCACCAGCAGAATAGTGAGTGCAGCTCTGGAGAATAATACAGGATGTAACTCAGGATCAGTACAGGATAAGTAATGTATGTACACAGTGACTCCACCAGCAGAATAGTGAGTGCAGCTCTGGAGTATAATACAGGATGTAACTCAGGATCAGTACAGGATAAGTAATGTAAATGTATGTACACAGTGACTGCACCAGCAGAATAGTGAGTGCAGCTCTGGAGTATATTACAGGATGTAAC
The DNA here is from genome assembly GCF_905171765.1 of Bufo bufo. Lineage (NCBI taxonomy): Eukaryota > Metazoa > Chordata > Amphibia > Anura > Bufonidae > Bufo > Bufo bufo. Next base: position 219,419,574 of record NC_053397.1, read on the forward strand.
TCAGGATCAGTACAGGATAAGTGATGTAATGTATGTACACAGTGACTGCACCAGCAGAATAGTGAGTGCAGCTCTGGAGTATAATACAGGATGTAACTCAGGATCAGTACAGGATAAGTAATGTATGTACACAGTGACTCCACCAGCAGAATAGTGAGTGCAGCTCTGGAGTATAATACAGGATGTAACTCAGGATCAGTACAGGATAAGTAATGTAAATGTATGTACACAGTGACTGCACCAGCAGAATAGTGAGTGCAGCTCTGGAGTATATTACAGGATGTAACTCAGGATCAGTACAGGATAAGTAATGTAATGTATGTACACAGTGACTGCACCAGCAGAATAGTGAGTGCAGCTCTGGAGTATAATACAGGCTGTAACTCAAGATCAGTACAGGATAAGTAATGTATGTACACAGTGACTCCACCAGCAGAATAGTGAGTGCAGCTCTGGAGTATAATACACAATGTAATTGTAGTAGAAGGCAAGTTCACTGTTGGTAAAGGACACATTTCAGGGATAGGGGGCAGACACTTCTGTAGTATAAAAAGCAGTCCTTACGTTTAGGAACCCCACCTGTCCAGCCTGCTGACCGGCTTCTGGGCAGACAAGTTGGACAAACTCTTTCAGAGTCTCCTGCGGGTGATAGCGGATTGCTGGATGAGAGAAGTACGGCCCAGGTTGCTGGATGATGGGCGACGTCGGGAAATGTAAGGTTGATGGCGGTGCATGCGGACTCACTGTGAGGGAGAGAAGAGAGCGGCTGTTATCTCTGTTCGCTGTAAGACATTCACAGTTCACATAAAGGTCTGAAACGTCTTCTAAAAACAAATATCCATCGCAATCGCACTCCAACAAAGAGCGCATTGATACAATGTATACCCAGTGAGACGGATACACGCTTCCTGTCATACACAGGTCATCCCAGGGACAATTCACAGCTCTCTGCTGCAGTTCACTCTTGTATCACTGAAAAATATTGTTTTATGATTACACACAAGATAGACGCTGGCAAGATGGCGGCCAAGTATGCAGGATGAATGTAAGAAATGAAACAGTGTAACTCTAATGTATTCAACTAATGCCCTGTTGCTCTCCAGCTGCTCCAAAACTACAACTCCCAGCATTCCCTGACTGGTCATTACTATTGCTCTTTAGACTTGTGATTTAGGATCTCAATGAGTATCTGAAATGCTGACAGCAAAGGCCTATGTACCTTAGTGACAGTCTATGTGGCAGCTATGGGGCCCACATTCAGAGGCTCAGGTGGTGCCCAACCTTTATTGGGTGAGGGCACTTGGAAAGAGATTCCTACTAGCCTCTGCACCATAATCACACTAGGAAGGATGAGACCTTACCTTGGGGGTCTCCACTGATCCTCAGACAAGGGATGGGAATCGTAGAACAGACCCTACTGGCAATTGAGGCAGCCTGTATGGTTGATATGGGGCCCATGGAGAGAAGGGGCCCTGGTTGATCCAGTCCTTTACTGCGTTGAGGGAACTTGAAAAGGTCTTATTACTAGTCTTGGTATCATAATCACATAAGGAAGGATAAGACCTGCCCTTGGGGGTCTCCAATGATCCTCAGACAAAGGATGGGAACAGACCCTTCTAGCAATTGAGGAAGCCTGTATGGTTGAGATAGGGCCCTGGTTGATCATGTCCCTTAGTGGAGGAGGGCACTTGAAAAGACCCTTCTACTAGTCTTGGTACCATAATCACACAAGGAAAGATGAGACCTGACCTTGGGGGGTCTCCACAGACCCTCAGACAAAGGATGGGAACTGGATAACATGCCCTACTGACAAAAGAGGAAGCCCACATGGTTATTATGGTGGCCATGGTAGTTCCAATCCTTTTCCTTACTGGATGGATCTGTGCAGGATGCCCCTCCCTAGAGGAACTGGAACATACCAAACAAGTGTGTGTGTGGGGGGGGGGGGGGGCAGACACCAGATCCTACTGCTCTGGATGGCAACATAATAAGGGGACAGTTTGATTGTTGCCATTGGACTAGTCCACCACTTGGTTATATGGAGGTAAGACCCAGAACACAATGAAAGTGGCCCCCTCTTGGGATTTTGCTATAGGGACCCTCTCTTCTATATACACCCCTGGGAAGCACCATTGGTTTTGTCTGGATCGGCCCGTGTCTGCCAAGCTTAAGGGAGGAACAAATCTAAAATCCTGACATAGACCTGAGAATAGATCACTGCCCCTCGGAGCGATTAATAATGGATTATAAAAGAAGAGATTGATATCTTTTTCACTTCTTTTCCCCCCGCACTGAACGGTCTCTTTATAATGTGGATATAAGGAGTATAATGTAGACGGTCACGTGCGGCATGAATACAATGCAACTACTGTATTGTTCCCGCACTGAAAGCCAAAGTGTTTAATGAAATACAATACCTTTAGGCCAGGTGACGAAATAACGCCTCGGCTCAGGTTCTTGGAGGAAGCAGAGATGTTTGAAGTGTAAGACACACAATACCGGGGAGCTTTATGGAAAGTGTTAATTGGTTTGCTGGGAGGTGACCTCATCGCGGGGGCATTTATGGCTCAACCGCAAATCAATTTATCATTGTTCTACTTTTATAACACGGGGCTATTATGATTATCATCATGTGATGGCGGCACTTTGCCATGAAGATCCTGAGAGACAGCCTTACAGTCACATTAGAAGAATGCTACAAGAAGAGAAGCTGAGACCAAGTTGTAGCGATGGGGGCAGCTTCAGTTTTTGCATTTGGCATATCTATAAGATATGGAAGTGTAGCCTAAATCCAGGGCATTTTTTTCATGTGGCACAGAGCAGGTGCATAATGGTTGGCGCCATCTACACGGCCCAACTATGAACCAGAAAAAGTTGCAGAGGTAACAGTGGCCCTTCGTAGTCCCTCCATGAGGCCGCTATGAAAAGGTTCAGGTGGTTCCCATCCCCACAGCACTTGGAAAGACCTTTCCCACCAGTCTTTGCAGCATGAACACACAAGGGAGACCATGGGAGTCCCAATGACCCTCTGAGACAAAAGATGAGCAAGAATGGGGAGTATGCCTTCATCGGAGAAGCAGCCAGTGTGATTGCTATAGGGCCCTTGGAGAGAGGAGACTCTGGTTGATCCCATCCCCTCTGCTATTCTGTGCAGAACTCCCCTCCCCAGAGGAACTGAACCAAATAGCAAAGGGGGTGGAGAACTGTCTTCCGTAAACATTTATATCTTAAAAATGAATATAAATACAACATAAAGATAAAAGTGAAAGCAAGAATATAAAATAGGAAATAATATAGCTCCAAAAAAAAAAAAAGCCTATACATATATACACCCCCCCTTGTATATCAGTATAAATAAATATATATATATATAAATATATATATACACACACACATACACTGTTAAAGCGAACAGCACTCCAACACGTAATAAAGTTTTAAAAAAAAGTACGTTTATTAACTTATATAGTGTTGCGACGTTTCGGCTCTATATAGTATAGTATAGTATAGTATAGAGCCGAAACGTCGCAACACCATATGGGTGAATAAACTTTCTTTTTTTCCCTTTATTACGTGTTGGAGTGCTGCTCGCTTTTACAGTATATATATCGGGTAAGCTTGTCCCCATTGAACATGCACCCGGTTTTTATTTTTTATTTTGTAATGTAAGTCGGTGCTGCCTCTCTTTTTTCTTATATATATATATTTTTTTATTTATATTATTGGAATATTACCAGATTACAGATTACATAAAATACATAATAATAATAATAATATATAAAGCATACATATACCAAGTGTCTGGGCAATCCCCCCCCCCAGTGTTGGGCCACATTATAAGACATCAATCGCCCCGCCTTCCCGCTCAATTCATTTGTCTTCCAGATTGACCATATCAGAGTGCTAATTGGAAGCGCCACCGATTCTGCTGATTTGAGAGGCTTTAATACATCATATAACAGGCGTCCTTTATCGGAAATATAAAGAGTGACTCTTTAATAGGGGAGGCTGGCGATGCTCCAAGCTCTGCACCCCCCGGTGTCTAATGCAAGGAGATCAGCAAACAAGAAGCTAAACAGTCATTTTCTACCTTATCAGATAGGAGGATCAAAGCCGTTACTTAGCCGGTTCATGTCCCCCCCTTCCCCCCCCCCCCCACCTGCTGAGAATACCTTAATGGTTTGCATTAGTCAGAAATGCTCACAGATTAAACCCTTAAAAAATAAATGGACAAGATGTCATCTGGGCAGAGCATGCGTTTAGCTGACACATATTCACAGGAAAGCGCGTAATTATAAGAGAGCCATTAGCGCTGCGCACTAATTAATCTAGAAAATGCCTGTCAACAAGTCGCACTTCAAGGATACTTCAACTATCTCTTTGAAAACTAATGACAGATCACAGATTTCCGCTGCGTCGGCGCTATCTGCTCTGCTGGTGATTTTTTCTGCTAATTACTCACAAGCTATCAACTCATTTTCTATTTTTTTTTTTATTATATATTTTAATTTTGTAGCATCCAAAGACTCAATAGTAAAGTTTAAATCTGCAAAATTACTGTCATGTAAAACGGACTGGTGGCTCCTTCAAGGGGATGTCCAGTTTAAGCAATTCTTCTGCAATCACCATGTGAGGCTCAGTTCACACCTGAGCGTTTTACAGCGCGTTCCTACGCGCTGTAAAACGCTCAACAAGGAGAAACCAATGCTTCCCTATGGGAATGGTTCTCACCTGGGCGTTTTACAGCGCGTACGATCGCGCTGTAAAACGCCCGACGCTCACACAAGTACAGGAGCGTTTTTTTGGGCGCTTGTCGCGCGTTCCCGTACATAGACTTTCGGGAACGCGCGACACTGTGTGTACACTTGTCTCTGTATGCGCGCTTGTAAATGCCCGTACAATCGCGCATACAGAGCGCTCCTTTCAGAACGCTCAAGTGTGAACTGAGCCTTAGGGAATTCTAGGTTAATAGAGGATCCAATAGTGGAGAGTGTCTACGAAGAGTGTCTCTCACCTTGGAGGACTCAGCAAAACTATAGATTGCAACAGTGCAGATCGTGTAATTCTTCATTTCTCCTGCGGAGGCACTGTAGGGGAAATGAACACTTTCTTACAGGTTCCATCACTGATTACATCTGATTTGGAGCAATCTGCCTATTGAGTTAGGTCGTCTTCGCTGTACAATGCAATACAAAAACAAAGGCAGACCACAGACAGCAGCATTTTGTTTTTGGACCCCATAAAATACCCCAAAGTATCCCAAGTCAGTTGATGGAGAGGATTGAAGATTGGGAAGCTCAGACTAGCTTACCAACAAACACGTAAAATAGAGGACTTCTTCTTTCCATGGGTAGATTCAAATAAGTGAAAGGGGGGGGGGGGGTGTCCAAATATGATGCCTCACTTCTATACAAAGGGTTGGAAGGAAGGGCCAAATAAACGATGGCCACGGTCTGGTTATTGCTGCAAGATCAGTGGGAACGAGACTGTGGCAACGGAGCAGAAGATACAGAAGATAAGTAAGGGTTTTACCTTTATTTTATAAAATCATTTCCTGTGCCAAGTTAAAATTTCAGATAACCTCGATAATCCCCCCTCAATCACCGCTGATCTGTGCTCTACCTTTTCATCACTGCCGATTTGCCTCTAATTTGTATCTCCACCCTTCCTCCTTCTGTACTCCATCCCTTTTAATTGTTATCAATATCTTTTCCCCCTCTTAATAGCCGATGATCTCTTCTCAACCCCCCTTAATTACCCCTGATTTTACTTCATCCACCCTCAATGGCTATTAATTTGTATGCCCCCTCTTAACAGTTGCTGATTCATACTCTCCCTCTTAATAGTTGCTGATCCATACTCCCCCTCTTAATAGTTGCTGATCCATACTCCCCCTCTTAATAGTTGCTGACCCATACTCCCCCTCTTAATAGTTGCTGACCCATATTCCCCCTCTTAATAGTTGCTGATCTATACTCCCCCTCTTAATAGTTGCTGACCCATACTCCACCTCTTAATAGTTGCTGACCCATACTCCACCTCTTAATAGTTGCTGACCCATACTCTCCCTCTTAATAGTTGCTGACCCATACTCCACCTCTTAATAGTTGCTGATCCATACTCCCCCTCTTAATAGTTGCTGACCCATACTCTCCCTCTTAATAGTTGCTGATCCATACTCCACCTCTTAATAGTTGCTGATCCATACTCCCCCTCTTAATAGTTGCTGACCCATACTCTCCCTCTTAATAGTTGCTGATCCATACTCCACCTCTTAATAGTTGCTGACCCATACTCTCCCTCTTAATTGCCACTAAACTGTACTCCCCCTTTAATCGACACCGATCAGTATTCCCCTCTTAATAGCTGCTAATCTGTACTCCTCCTTTCAATTACTGCTGATCTGTACTGCATCCACCTTAAATTACTGTTAGAACTGTACTCCCCCTCTTCATTTCCCTCAATCTGTGCTCCCCCTATTTATTGTTCCTGATCTGTACCCCCCTCTAATTGCTGCTGATCTGTACTTAACCTCTTTGTCGGTCTGCACTCCTCCTCTTAATTGTTGCTCATCTGTTTTCCCCCTCTTAATCACTCACTGCTGATCTGTAGTCCCCCATGTGATCACTTCTGATCTATAGTCTCTCTATTAATTGCTGCTGATCTGTATACCCCTTGATTGCTGATGATCTGTAGTCCTTCTCTTAAACGGTGCTGATCAGTACTCCCTCTCTTAATTACCTGCTGCTGATCAGTACACCCTCTGTTGATCACTGATGATCAATAGTCCCTCTCTTAATTGCTGCTGATCTGTACCACCCCCCTTGATCATTGCTGATCTGTACACCCTCTCTTAATCATTGCTGATCTGTACACCCTCTCTTAATCGTTGCTGATCTGTACACCCTGTCTTGATCACTGATGATCTGTACTCCCCTTCTTAATTGCTGTCGATCTGTAGTCCTCCTCTTGATCACTTCTGATCTGTACCCCCTTGATTGATGCTGATCTGTACCCCCCTTGATCAATGCTGATCTGTACCCCCCTTGATCAATGCTGATCTGTACCCCCCTTGATCAATGCTGATCTGTACCCCCCTTGATCAATGCTGATCTGTACCCCTCTTGATCGATGCTGATCTGTACCCCTCTTGATCGATGCTGATCTGTACCCCCCTTGATCGATGCTGATCTGTACCCCCCTTGATCGATGCTGATCTGTACCCCCCTTGATCGATGCTGATCTGTACCCCCCTTGATTGATGCTGATCTGTACCCCCCTTGATCGATGCTGATCTGTACTCCCCTTGATCACTGCTGATCTGTATCGCCCTTCTTGATCATGGCTGATCTGTACCCTCCTTGATCAATGCTGATCTGTACCCTCCTTGATCGATGCTGATCTGTACCCTCCTTGATCATTGCTGATCTGTATCTTAATTACCTGCTGCTGATCAGTACACCCTCTGTTGATCACTGATGATCAATAGTCCCTCTCTTAATTGCTGCTGATCTGTACCACCCCCCTTGATCATTGCTGATCTGTACACCCTCTCTTAATCGTTGCTGATCTGTACACCCTGTCTTGATCACTGATGATCTGTACTCCCCTTCTTAATTGCTGTCGATCTGTAGTCCTCCTCTTGATCACTTCTGATCTGTACCACCCTTGATTGATGCTGATCTGTACCCCCCTTGATCAATGCTGATCTGTACCCCCCTTGATCAATGCTGATCTGTACCCCCACCTTGATCACTGCCGATCTGTACCCCTCCTCTTGATTGTGGCTGATCTGTACTCCCCCGCTTAATCGCTGCTGATCTTGTTCTCTTTCGTAAATACATTTGCTTGTAAAATGACTAAATGAACATTCTGTGGCCTTAACAGATCTGCAAGAAACATGTTAACACGGTTCTCAGTCCGTGCAGCGGGAACTCCAAATTAACTCGGCAGGACTTCCCTCGCAACCATCTACATGCAAATTATGACTGCAATAGAGCTTTCAGTTACACTTGCGCTTAGTAATTATTGAACCTTTCCACGAAGGGAAGGCGAGCGATCATTGGCCTTCCAAACACAGGCCCAGCGTGAGGCGATATGGTTAATTTAAAATACTACTAACCTAAGCTCTTCATTACGGGGAGATGGACGGAGCAATCTCCTGGTTAAATATTTCCTTGGCTCGGCTGCCATCCCCTCCTCTGTAAGGCGGAGGCTGCGCTCTAATTACATGCTTTCCGCCTTTAATTGCGCGCTTTTCCGCGCACCTTCACAATAACAATTAGCAGAGCCTGGCAAAGACAATTCATTTAAAAAATGCTAGGGTATTATTGTAAGATCTCTGCAGAAAAGTCGCCTGTTCCCAGCGACGGATCTCCCGCCGGTTTATTGTGCGGTACAGGCATTATGCGGAAAAACATCCCAAGACGCCCGAGGACGGGCGATTCAGTGCACAATACTCCTATTATGTATAAACAAGGCAAGACTCAGCCAACACACACTCTCATTTACGACCCTCGGAGCTCCGGATAATTATACGGGTCGCCCGCATCATTTATAAAAGCAAAAGACAAATGCCAAGACAAGGGCCAGGTGTAACGAGAAACTGCACCCATAGGCGTCACTAAAGAGACAGGAGCACAACTCTCAACATCCGCAGATAGGAAGAAGGGAAGGGTATGCTGTATGGGCAGTGCCATCATAACAGTGCCAGTGAGATCTATTACAGTGCCAGCTATAGTGGTGCCAAAACCGTACCTGGCACAATACCCATACTACAGTACTCCCAAAATATTAGCCAGCTCAAACCATAGTCCCATCATTAGAGTGCCAGCAACAATACCCCAATAACAATACCTGACACAACCCCCTATAACAGTACCAGTATCACTGCCAACCAAGAGTAGTTTTCTATCAGTGCCAGTCGAAGTAACCTTATAACAGTGAAGGCTAGTGTATGCCATGATAGTACCAGCCAAAGTACCCCATAACAATACCTGACATACTACCCCTATAACATTACCAGCCACAGTAACCCCCTAAGAATACCCGAAGTAACACCTCCTATAAAAGTACAGTGCCCAATAATACTGCCAACCACAATGCCCTTATTACAGTAGTCTACCCCCCATATCCCCACCAGCCAGAATAGCCACAGTACCCCATAATAATACTTGAAAAAGTACCCCATAACAGTCCCAGCCATAGAGCCTATACTATTGTTAATCACAGTGATCTTGAATCAGTGCCAGTCATAATACCCTTATAACAGTACCAAACACAGCGCCCTTATTACAGAAGAGGCATAGTACACTATAACAGAAACAGCCAAAATTTGACATATAAAAATTTCTGTCAAAATGCCTGCATGGGTATTCGCTAAAGTACCCCCACAACAGTACCAGCCACAGTGCTCTATAATACTGTTAATCGTGCCAACCATAATGCCCATATAACAGTAACAGCCACAGTGCCCATATTACAGTAGAGGCTACCATATACTGCAACAGCAACACCCATAGTTTCCCTATAACAATTACAGCCATGGTCCTATCATAACAGTATCAGCCAAAGTACCCCCACAACAGTACCAGCCATGACACCCTTTGATATAACCAGCCACAATGCCCCATAATACTGTTAAAACTGACCTTGTGTTAGTTCAAACTACTCTTATAACAGTGCCAGACACAATACTACCTAAAAATACCAGCCAGTGTACCCCTATAACAGTACCATCCACAGTACTCTCAGAGCAAGACCAGCAACAGAATCTCCATAACAATAGTAGCCAGAGTACATCTGACACAGTACCCCATCAGACACATCGACTCTATATGTACCAGTAAAGGGTCACATGCATTTGATAGATTGCATGACTGGCCGGCTATAGTCAATTACAACATGCCTTATACTCAGAGCTGCATTCATAATTCTGCTATATGCCACTTCATGGAATTCATCAGACATACTCTAAAACCTCAGATGGGATTGTATGGGGCACTATGGTGAGAGACTTGTGTTCAGGGATACTCTGACTGCTCTGCAGGGTGAGCTGGTAACAATGTAACACAGCACAGCATGTACTGGAAGGGTCAACAGGAAAATGTAAGGTACTGCCAGGGGTGTCACTGTGGGGGGCAGAGGAAGGAGTCGCCCCTGGCCCTGGAGGGAGAGCCCTCTACCACATAAGAGGACACTGGTATTATAAATGGGACACGGTAGGTGGGGGCCCTATTTTCTACAGGGACCCAGAAGTTTCAAGTTACATCGCTGGGTCCTGCCATGTAAGGGTTAAAAGGAAATTTTGAATGCAGCTCTGTATGTGACTAGTTTATGCCATCTGTAAAATATTTGAAAGTGAAGGTAGAGGTGCAGTGCAGTCATGTATTAGGATGGTGTCAGGAATCTGCTTCACTTCATTTACGGACATCCCTCAAGAACTTAATATATGTAAATTTCTGAAAGGCGCAAACACAGGCATCCAAGAATCAAGGTGACATTCCTAAAAGTGATGAAAACAAGAAAGACTGCAATGGGGCATGGAAAATACACAAGTAAAAGAAATGAAGCTTTCCACGAAGTACTGTGTCTTTAAAGAATATGGGCAAGTGGGGAAGGCTGAGAGAGAATAGTGAGTGCAGCTCTGGAGGATAATACAGGATGTAACTCAGGATCAGTACAGGATAAGTAATGTATGTACACAGTGACTGCACCAGCAGAATAGTGAGTGCAGCTCTGGAGTATAATACAGGATGTAACTCAGGATCAGTACAGGATAAGTAATGTAATGTATGTACACAGTGACTGCACCAGCAGAATAGCGAGTGCAGCTCTGGAGTATAATACAGGATGTAACTCAGGATCAGTACAGGATAAGTAATGTATGTATGTACACAGTGACAGCACACCAGCAGAATATTGAGTGCAGCTCTGGAGGATAATACAGGATGTAACTCAGTATCAGTACAGGATAAGTAATGTAATGTATGTACACAATGACTGCACCAGCAGAATAGTGAGTGCAGCTCTGGAGTATAAAACAGGATGTAACTCAGGATCAGTACAGGATAAGTAATGTATGTACACAGTGATTGCACCAGCAGAATAGTGAGTGCAGCTCTGGAGGATAATACAGGATGTAACTCAGGATCAGTACAGGGTAAGTAATGTATGTACACAGTGACTTCACCAGCAGAATAGGGAGTGCAGCTCTGGAGCATAATACAGGATGTAAATCAGGATCAGTACAGGATAAGTAATGTATGTACACAGTGACTGCACCAGCAGAATAGTGAGTGCAGCTCTGGAGGATAATACAGGATGTAACTCAGGATCAGTACAGGATAAGTAATGTATTTACACAGTGACTGCACCAGCAGAATAGTGAGTGCAGCTCTGGAGTATAATACAGGATGTAACTCAGGATCAGTACAGGATAAGTAATGTATGTACACAGTGACTGTACCAGCAGAATAGTGAGTGCAGCTCTGGAGTATAATACAGGATGGAACTCAGGATCAGTACAGGTTAAGTAATGTATGTACACAGTGACTGCACCAGCAGAATAGTGAGTGCAGCTCTGGAGTATAATACTGGATGTAACTCAGGATCAGTACAGGATAAGTAATGTATGTACACAGTGACTGCACCAGCAGAATAGTGAGTGCAGCTCTGGAGTATAATACAGGATGTAACTCAGGATCAGTACAGGATAAGTAATGTATGTACACAGTGACTCCACCAGCAGAATAGAGAGTGCAGCTCTGGAGTATAATATAGGAGAGGACACAGGATCAGTAAGGATTTTATATGTGCGAGTATATCTATACGCTACAAAAACATTGAAATATTGGTGCCAATGACATATATATGTGATAACTGAGCAGAGTGCCATGAATGCAGCCGGCCTCATGGATTCCACATTCAGAAGTGGACGTGATGTTTGCAGCTTCGGGCAGACTGTAACACCTATGGCAGCACGGCTCTGTGTTCCTTGGCTGACAGGACAGACAGGAGACATATACAAGGGATGGCGGTTTTACTAGCTCATAATCCGAGCTGTTTACTGACACAAAACATGCACAATAAACCCTCCGGGGGCCACGTGTGCGCACTGTACACAGGACATGATGCTGCGGCCGGGGGTGCGGTGCGGCGGCAGATCATGGGTCTGTATGAGAGGAAGAACTGTGGATGAATGGCAGCACTGAAGGCATGAAGGCAGTCATGGGGAGGGGATCACTGAGGCAGTATAACATATGACAGGATCAGATACACCAACTGCACAGGAAGTGTGATACATGATAGACTTGGATACATGACCCACCAGGCCGCATCACACATGATAGGCTTGGGTACCTAAGCTCAGTAGATAGTATCACACATAGATAACGCAGCACTGCAGAAAGTATCACACATGATAGGCTTAGATACAGCAGAGCAGTGGACAGAATCAGGTACACGCAATAGGCTTAGATACATTAGCACAGCAGGCTGCATCACTGATGATCTCATGATAGTGTCTACTGAGCCATGTATCTAAGCCTATCACACGACTGTATCATACATAATAGGTTTACATACACCAACCATGAAGCACAAGATGAGAAATGCAGTGCAGTGAGTTCTCTGATCATAAGGATGGGCTTAGATACACCGACTCAGACTGTATCACACCGACAGAAGGCTGCAGAGCCAATATGTCTATATCTATCTGTACAATTAACCTGGTTTTACAATGTGTTCATGTATCGAACAGAGTCCTCCCGGGTGTATACACCATGAGATATATATACCTCTCCCAGTCCTCCCAGTCTGTATACACCATGAGATATATATACCTCTCCCAGTCCTCCCAGTCTGTATACACCATGAGATATATATACCTCTCCCAGTCCTCCCAGTCTGTATACACCATGAGATATATATACCTCTCCCAGTCCTCCCAGTCTGTATACACCATGAGATATATATATGCCTCTCCCAGTCCTCCCAGTCTGTATACACAATGAGACACATATACATCTCTCCCCAGTCCTCCCAGTCTGTATACACCATGAGACCTATATACATCTCTCCCCAGTCCTCCCAGTCTGTATACACCATGAGACACATATACATCTCTCCCCAGTCCTCCCAGTCTGTAGACACCATGAGGCACATATACATCTCTTCCCAGTCCTCCCAGTCTGTATACACAATGAGACACATATACATTTCTCTCCAGTCCTCCCAGTCTGTAGACACCATGAGAAACATATACATCTCTCCCCAGTCCTCCCAGTCTGTATACACCATGAGACACATATACATCTCTCCCCAGTCCTCCCAGTCTGTATACACAATGAGACACATATACATTTCTCTCCAGTCCTCCCAGTCTGTAGACACCATGAGAAACATATACATCTCTCCCCAGTCCTCCCAGTCTGTAGACACCATGAGACACATATACATCTCTCCCCAGTCCTCCCAGTCTGTATACACCATGAGAAACATATACATCTCTCCCCAGTCCTCCCAGTCTGTATACACCATGAGAAACATATACATCTCTCCCCAGTCCTCCCAGTCTGTATACACCATGAGACACATATACATCTCTCCCCAGTCCTCCCAGTCTGTAGACACCATGAGACCCATATACATCTCTCCCCAGTCCTCCCAGTCTGTAGACACCATGAGACACATATACATCTCTCCCCAGTCCTCCCAGCCTGTATACACCATGAGAAACATATACATCTCTCCCCAGTCCTCCCAGTCTGTAGACACCATGAGGCACATATACATCTCTCCCCAGTCCTCCCAGTCTGTAGACACCATGAGACACATATACATCTCTCCCCAGTCCTCCCAGTCTGTAGACACCATGAGAAACATATACATCTCTCCCCAGTCCTCCCAGTCTGTATACACCATGAGGCACATATACATCTCTCCCCAGTCCTCCCAGTCTGTAGACACCATGAGACACATATACATCTCTCCCCAGTTCTCCCAGTCTGTATACACCATGAGGCACATATACATCTCTCCCCAGTCCTCCCAGTCTGTAGACACCATGAGACACATATACATCTCTCCCCAGTCCTCCCAGTCTGTAGACACCATGAGACACATATACATCTCTCCCCAGTCCTCCCAGTCTGTAGACACCATGAGACACATATACATCTCTCCCCAGTTCTCCCAGTCTGTAGACACCATGAGGCACATATACATTTATTATATACATCCTGCTAATCATGGAGGACGGGGTGGCAGCCTGTAATAAGACAATCTGTCTCCTGCCACTCACAACGTCCATACTCAGCCATGACCAAGAAAGGAAAGCAACCTCGAGAACAAACACACTTATCAGGAAGCTGTCATATAGATCATAGCGCTACCCGGCAGATAAGGCGAGAGGCGCCACTGGGCCACGGGGAGCTGAGAGACACAATGAAGCAGCTTAACCCCTTCCTGCCCCTTCATAATGGTCCTGAATACTAAAGTGCAGCTCGGTTAAGTAGCTGGTATATACTAGAGAACTGGCACCAGTATATATTATATTCACTTTATAGGTGGAGAACTTACATGCATTAAAATCCAATCCAGTAGACAGCACTGTGTATAGCAATGTGCCTGTCCACCTACGGAGTTGACTACCGGTGGTCGCACATGCTCAGTCACTTTCCCCGCTGCCAGGTCTCTGCATAGTGATCCTCTTTTCACCGCAGGACTGGAAATAGAAATCGCTTTCTGCCCTGTAGTTCAGGGAAGGAGCGGACTCTCAGCAGGATCATCGTATAGCTTCCAGAGGGGAAGTAAGAAGGGATTATACTGTCAACTGCCAGAGGGGGAAGGAGACTGATTCCGTCCAGAGCCCATCCCCCGAAGCACTGAGAGGGACACATTGAAGCAAACAATTATGATAAAGGTGTTTTATGCAAGAAAAACTGCAAATTATCCATCATCTATGTATAATTGCAGATAGGAAAATATCATACACGGTAGGAACCACCATTTCCAAATAGGGTTATAATCCCGAAAAACGTCACTGACTTATAATGGGGTCCTCGGAGACTGCGATGTGAACAGTGACTTACCAAAATTATCAAAAAAACGTATATCCGTTTTATTAAAGCGCCCCCCCCCCTCCTCAGGTTTTCACAGGAATCAACCAAGAACCAAGTTCCGTGAATTAAATGAGTGATCTGGATTTACGTATTTAAAGAAGACCAGAATATGGCGGCGGCGCCAGCGTGAGCTTCCTGCCTGCCGCTCGTGTTCCAGGCTCGTTTCGGGCTAATCACTCGCTCGAGTCGGAGGTGTAAACAGTGAGCTAATTTCCTCTGCCTAACGGAACATCTGCTCAGAATCTCTGCTCAAGGTTAACGCGGCGATCTCAGCGGAGAAATATGCCACCTTAAAGGGGAAGAATGTGTTCATTTTGCTTTAAGGAAGGGGGGGGGGGGGGGGGAGAAGTGGTTTGTCCAGTCACAATGGCGCAAGTATACACGAATATGTGCAAGAAATCACGTGCAGATACGTGTGCACTGGGGGTGACATCACCTCTTAGTCACTGCCCAGTAACTACAACTCCCAGTAGATTAAGTCATTTTCTTGCGTTATTCCGCCACTTCTCCCGTCTCGCTGCCTGTACTGTCGTTATGTACAGTATCTAAGTTTTGCATTACCGAAAAAAATAATAATAATATAAAATTGCAGTGAATTTTTTAAGATTTGCATACAGTTCCTCATATAGATTCTTAAATATACAGAGGAACGGAGCGACTAAAAATAGGACCGCACTGTATGTTCTGCACAGAGGTAATGAATATTAATAAAAACGTGTTTTCAGTAAACTTTTTCTGTAGTTTTCTGCCGTTTCTGTCACAGGGGATCAGTCTCATCTCAGAGGGAAAGCATGCAGATTGAGAAATGGGCAGGAAATCGGGATGGGAGAGACCACCCCAATCCTGAGGGGGGGAGGGGTGCGTAAGAGCAAAAGGGTCCAGGCTACTCCATATGGGAAAATGACTGTACAGGAAAGCCGCCACGTGACCGTGCTGTGTGGGAAATGGCAGCATATCCCCCCCCCCTTGTAGCAATGTTTGTAGAGGAGATGGAACATTCTATAACCTGGTACTTATGCACATGGCGCATGCGCCGACTCAGTGTGGCGCCATCTACTATGCCATGATTGTTCCCACAGTCCCTTAAGATTCATATAGATTGATAAAAATACAGTACCTCCATATAAAATCAGAGGATGTATGGACCATATAATTCTACGGGAGCCCTACAGTGATCCCCAACATACGGATCTGTAATATAGCGCCACGTGCACGGGGCCGTAGTCTTGGGCTAGCCACACACCTGGGAGCCGTTTTAGATTTAATTCGCTGACTATGTCCGACCGACCGGCTCATACATAACCAGCACGCTGGGCTCATTCTAAATGGGGCATAAGCTGCTGCCAGACACATGGGATGGCAACCTGAAAACAAAAAGGATTGGGCATACCGAAATCCAACTGCCCAATCCTTTTCTCCCCCGAAGTCCATTCAGCCAGCGTTAATGAAAGGCAGACACGGCAGGGTTGGTGGGAATGAACAAACTTGGGGCTCGTTCACACGACCGTTGGTGTCCCGTACCCATGCTGTTAACCGCAAATTGAGGTCCGCAATGCACGGGCACCTTTCGTGGGGCAGGCGCATGGGGATCGCAAACCCATTCACTAGAATGGGTCAGCGATCCCTCCGTTCCGCAAAAAGATAAAGCATATTCTATCTTTTTGCGGTGCTTAAGCACGGAACTGAACCCCAGAAAGCACTCCGTAGTGTTCTGTTTTGTGCTTCCGTTCCGCATCTCCGGATTTGCGGACCCATTGAAATGAACGGGTCCGTATCCGTGATACGGAATGACAACGGAACGGTGCCCGTGTATTGCGGATCCGCAAATGCGGTCCACAATACAGGAACGGGACACCAACAGTTGTGTGAACGAGCCCTTAGGCAGAAAATTCTGCGACTGAAAATCGGTTCCATTCATTTGAACGGGGCAGCACACACACTGCGAGCCACATTGAGGTGGATGGAGCGGATTTTCAGTCGTGGAATTTTCTGCTACCATATCTGTCCTTAGGTGACCCCGCTGGGTTGTTATAACTACTGATGGGGAAAAAATGCAAAAATAAATTCTGTTGGTTTGAAATTTGGAAAAATTCGAAATGAGAAAATAATTTCGATGTCTGCAACCAGTAATACACCTTCTTCAGCGTGTAATTCCTGGATATAGGGAAAAAAAAAAAAAAAAAAAAACATCCTGCCCATCTAGTCTTGTCCTAAATATATAACTAAAACGTTTTACATGTACAAACAGTAGACAATAGTATATAGAATATATCCACAAAGCCATAGAAATGGTGTAAAAAGGGAAATAAATGCTAAAAAATAACAGATATAGGGGAACATTTATTAAGACCGCTCTTAATAAAGCCCGATAGCTGGCGGAGGATCCACTGAAGTTATGAAGAGGCGCCAGCACCAATCTAAATGTATGCCAGCTTCCTTGCTGGATTAAATTTAGACCATTTTCTGCACCTGAAACATGCCCCGCCCAAGCCACGCCCACAATTTTAGACCTGGCATGAGCGGGGCGAAGTAGCAGATAGCGGTGGAACTAACGTTGCGCCGTCATCTGCACCTGAAATATGTCTAATTTAGGCGTATTTCAGTATAATACATGACCCCCATAATCTTTAAATAGATACATTGTAACAATAAACAAACAACCAAAGTACTAAAATAAAATACAATTTTGTAACAAATCTTAAGAACTCTACTGACCCAAGAGTTTGTTAAACTTTTGCATAATGAGACAAGCAGAACATGAAGCCTCTCGCACATTTTCAGATGTCGTGTGATATAAAATAATGACAAACATCAATTATTTCGTATTTACCGAGACGTAAGCAACAAAAGGTCTAACAAAGGTCAAAGGGGAACCTATCTGGAAGACATGACAGAGGGCGGGGCTTAACGCAGTGCTGACGGAATAAGGGTGTGTGTATGGGGGAGGGGGGGGGGAGCGTTCCTCGGTTTAGTCCTCACCTCTGGGTCCTGTAATGACAGGTCGATGATGCTGTGTAAAAGCCGTTCCAAGGGAAGAGGTCTGCGAAGGAGAAGGACTGCTGAAACCAGACTTCTCTGACTTCTTTAAGGTAGTAGGCGATGGCATTCCTGGCAAGAATGATTGATAAGTGCAATTTAATAATGCTAAGTCATGGAACCACAGCCTATGCATTGTGAACGTGGGTGCAGAAGCAGGGTTCATTCAGTGATACTCAACCTCCAGCGGGTGCTCCGTAAGCTGCTCAGAACACGGCCAAGTTGGGATTGTCAAGGTGGCGTCCCTTTAATGACCAGAATTTAGATGCCCATAGATGACTTCTGCCTGATTGTATAATGTTTAGGCCTCATGCACACAACCGTTGTTCGGGTCCGCATCCGAGCAACAGTTTTTGCGGCTCGGGTGCGGACCCATTCACTTCAATGGGGCCGCAAAAGATGCGGACAGCACTCCGTTCCGTGGCCCTGCAAAAAAAATATAGCATGCCCTATTCTTGTCCATTTTGCGGACAAGAATAGGCATTTCTACAATGGGCCGCCTGTTCCGTTCCGCAAATTGCAGAAGGCACACGGGCGGCTTCAGTTTTTTTGTGGATCCGCGATTTGTGGACCGCAAAAAAAGGCATGGTCGTGTGCATGAGGCCTAAGGGTGAATTCACACAAAGTAGATTAGTTGCAGGAATTTCTGGAAGTGTCCCTTTCATCAGAATAGGGTTTGCGGAAACCCATGTGCTTGCCGCTAAAATAACCACATTGAAATGTATGGGACCGATTTTCAGTCATAGAAATTTTCACAACCAATCTGCCGCATGTGAATTCACCCTTAGGCCAGTTTCACAGAAGGTTATTACAAGGACATGTATGCACCCGTGTTATGCACTAGTGTCCAGGCCCAACCGCAGGTCTACTGACCCAAATCCATTATGCTGTCAGCCTGGGTCAGTAGACCCATGGTGGGGCCATCTGTGCTGGACCAGTCCTTTGGAGCATCTGTCCTGGCCCGACGGTGGGTCTACTGATTGAACCTCACAGCATCATGAGGATCAGCAGACTCTTGGTCAGGCAGGGACACTCGTCTGTAATATGCTTGTATTAAACTAGCCTTTGAGAGTTCTTGAGGGCAGGATATCCAACCACTATGTTAATTTAGTTTATGCCACTGAAATGTACAGGGGGGACGGGGGTGTTTAGAGGGGTTGGGAAGATGCCCCCTTCTGGCCAGACCTGCAAAGGGAAGCCTACTCACTGGGTCCCAGCTCCCTTGCTCAGGTCCCCTGCTGTCAATATCCCCTCTGGCACAGCTGCAGCCAATGACTGGCAGCAGTGGTGACCTAGCTCCCTTGCGTTACGTGACTCCAGGTGGGCAGGTCACAGCTACGGCCACTTACTGGCTGCAGATGCATCAAAGCTGTTATTGACAACAGGGGACCAGAATGATGAAGTGGAAGCTGGGCAAGGAAGGAAGGCAGGTCACTGCTGGTCACCACTCATGACGTAAAGGAGGCAGGTCACCGCTGCGGCCAGTCATTGGCTGCAGTGGCATCAAAGCGGCAGATGGACAGCAAAGGAGCCGACACCAGCAGCAGGCAAGTCTGCTTCCCTGTGCAGGTCTGGTCAAGAGGGAAGGGGGTTTGCCCAAATTTTCCCAAAAGGTAAACAACCCCTTTAAGGCTCACAGTACAAAAATCCATTTTTTAAAACTATTCTGTCAGATTATGTTTCGTTATTTCAATGAAACATCAGTTGGGTTTGTAACATTTTCGAGACTTTCTCATGGGTAAGGTCAGAAAAAAGTTCTAGTAAATGTTACAATGGTTGTCATGGCAACAGCCTGGCTACAAAGTTACCAATGGCCTGGACTGTTACAGTCTCTAATCTTACGCCTAGTAAAGTCTCAGGGCAGGATTTTTGGGTCAGCGTCCAGATTTTTGATAAGGTTGAGTATCACTGAATCACTTTGTAGGAAAAATAAATGATAAAAGAAAAAGAAACAAAAATAATAAGAAAAAACATTTAAAGCAAAGTTATTAGTTAATAGATTAGCCGAGAGATCTTTGTCAGTTTTTATGGTGCGTTACATTTTATGTATCAGACCCATCTGTGGTGTCACTATATGATCACTTTCTTGATAGGAATAGTGAACCCTATGGTCAGAATTAAAGCTTCAATGAGCCGGTCAATCACCATGGCAGTGCAAGGTGTCAAGCTGACTGAAAACATAAGCTGACCATCTAGTGTGTTTGGGAGATATGTATCCAGTCTAGACAATCCTCAGTGAAGTAAACAGCCTGGACCTAATATTGATACATTTTAACTGCACTGATACATTGCAACTAGGGATGAGCGAATTGGCTTTGGATGCTTCATCCGAAGTCGATTTGCATAAAACTTCCTTGTAATACTGTATGGAGCGGGAGTATTAGAATGTATTGGTTCTGTTGAGCCGAAGTTATTACTTCGCAAAGTCTCACGAGACTTCGTGTAATAACTTTGTAAGTTAATTATTACTGTAAAAAACCTTGATACCGAACTCTGGTTCACTTCCAAGATACCACTTGGAACCGAATCAGAGTTCGGTACAAAAGTTTTTTTTACAGTAATAATTAATACAAAGTTATTACACAAAGTCTAATAACACAAAGCCAATACATTCTAATACTGTACAGAGCGCTCGCTCCGTACAGTATTACAACGAGGTTTTATGCGAATCGACTTCGGATGAAGCATCCCTAATTGTAACAAACTATCTGGACTGGAGATGAACCAAAATAATGTAAATGTAAACAGAGTCTTACAGAGAAGATTCTTGATACATTTTAGGAGATGACTTTGGAGAAGCCTGTGATCCCCAGAATGAAAGGCTGTATGGCGCACTCAAACCCCTTTGAAACTGCTCAGAGATTTAACTAAACTACTACATTCTAACTAATTATATATATATAATCAATTGTGAAATATTCAGACATCTCTGTACAGTACCAAAGGGGTTTCACCACACCACAGAGCCATTTTATTCTGGACATCCTAAGTGGTCTGGGATCACATATTTCACCAATGTCACTTTTTCACATGTATCTATGTCAGATCAGTAGATCATTTTCACTGGATTTCCCCTTTATGCAGCTCTCCATTGTAAAGAATCTGCATACAGCAGACCATATTATTATTATTATTATTATTAAAGCTCCATTTATTCCATGGCGGTGTACATACATAATACAGATCTCAGCTTACTGGATTTAGAGGGAGGAACTGATCTTTAACCTGAATTTTAGGTATATTAACAATGCAAAGAGGATCAGTGTCACCGCCAGTTCTGTGAGAAGGTCTGGCAGACGTTCTTCTCTACCTCTTGTATGATGTTCTTTGTTTTGGTTTCACTTTCTCATCTCCTTTCCTTCTGCCAGGTGTCACTTATTTCGACTAATCGTCTTCCTTTATATTCCCTCCCATACTGCCTCACTTTGCGGTTTATACTACTTCCTGGATGAGGTGTTCACTGCTGGAGGCTGCTTCTGCTGTTTGTACAGATAAGTCTTTTACTTTATTGTGTTTCCTTGCTGGCTTTATCCTAGGTGACCCTGACTCCGTCCATATTAAGTGCAGGGGGCGGTGGTTGTGTCCCCTCACTATTATAGGGTTTTCAGGTGTCACACAGTATTAGGTACGCGGGCATGCAATCGTCTACCATACAGACCCTTGCATGTGCATAGCAGTCAGGGAGAGCTCTTAGGGTTTTATCCTGCTCACCTATAAACTCCTTAGTTTGGGATCAAGCCAGTCGCTCATTTATTTATATGTTCCAGCTATCTGCTAACTTTATCCGTGACAATCGGACACGGTGGTGAACTACGTGGATCTGCACTCTGGGTCGGGGACTGTACCTATGTATAGGTTATATAAGGCGATCTATATATTTGGGTTTAGTCATCTTACATTGTATCTCTCTCCATGTAAATGTATATTCTCCTCGGGCCTCCAGCTAACCTTGATCCCTGCCAAAGACAGGAAACCAAGCTGAGCCCGTCTGCCCCGAGTTATCAGTGTTATATATAGAAGTGTGTGCTCGATAAGACCATAAAAACTGACAATTAACAGGCACAAGTAAACGGCTCCATGTAATGACCAGGGGTGGGGCATTCAGTGTTAGTTAGTGCAAAGCAATTAGTCCCATTCAGAAGTCATGATGCATCGGCAGGTAGCATTTTAGGACAGTGCTTGGTTATTGATACCAGAATAACATTGACATCGGGTTAGTAGGATAAACATGCAAAAACATTCAAACATTTGTATGATTTCAGACAGTTGCATGGTACAACAACATAGTCACTGATGCCACAATTAATGCTTCTCCATCTGTAATTAGGAGGCCTATGTAGTGTGTTATATAGTGTGTATAGTACAGCTCCATGCAAGTTCCCAAATGTTATATGCCACCCTAAAAATCTGGGGTCCATACTGTACCTCCACATGCCTCAGCTGTCATACAGACACACATGGAGGGTCAATGTTCCAATGGAAGCCCCATTACACATGTATCCTATGAATACAACGCCATTCAGAGGCACTATAAGGTGGCACAAGAATGCCAACATCCAGGCTCTGTACATACCTCATTGCATGTACATGTTGCCCTTGAATGATAAATGACAGCTAAAGAATGTAAAGGGTGTGTATACTTTTGCACCTAATTTTAGGCCACTAATGCAGCTAAAAAAACAAAAAGCAATGTTTCCAGTAGTGGACCTGTGTGTCTCCAGGGTTCCAGACTACATACACACCCCATGTAACCGGATCCTCCAGCCCTCTGCTCTCTCTATAAGGAGTGGAGGAACACATGGCTGCAGGATCAGACTACTCAGGGTTTGTCTGTAGTCGGTAACTATGAAACAAGCATTGGAGCCGTATATGCAAAATGGTATAAGATTATTATTATTTTTTTTGCAAATTTGTTTTTTTATTTTAGATGCACTGGAGCAATAGAAAAATAGTTGAAAAAGTCTACACACCCTTTAGAATATAAATCCCGGATAAAAACTAAAGCAATGTAGTAAACAGGCCAATGGTCATAGGTGATGTGACGGTAGAGGCCCCCCCCCCCCCCCCGCCTTCCACGAATGCAGCCCTGCTCATTATCAGTATGTGCTCCCTCGACCCCCTACTCGATGGTGCAGCTAAGAATATAGACGTACATGTTTTGTCAGGTGTAGAATGGGTCAGAGCTGCTGAAAACATTAAGTGGACATCAGATCGTGGCATTCGGTGATGTGACATAGCAATTCCCATCATTCCAAGGCATGCACAATTCATGATCTGCTGAAATGCAAGCGCCATGGCCAAAGTCAGAGGTCTCATGTTACAGAAGTCAATGTATTGACAGGGCAGGTTCGCTGCCATAGTCTATAAACTTCGCAAATCTCCCTCCTATTCAGATAATATGGAGACAAGTGGACTGGAAGCCGCAAGACCTATATATATATGGACTGCAACAATGTCCCAAAGTCACAGAAAGAGCAACCAAATGGCACACAATGACCAATCACTGGGGACCCCCAAGAAAAATCCAAAACAACAGGAAAACCTTTATATAAATTATAAAAAAAAGTTAAAAAAATAAATAAATTATAAATTAACATTTGATTAAAAACACAACAAATCCTGTCACTGAATTGTTACATTTCAGGATGAGTTAGAATCAATGTAGTTCCCTTGCTACCAATAAAGAACCATCGGATAATTCATCACCACTGATACAATTTATTACACGTCAATAGACCAAGCTGAACGACATTGATAAAAGTCTGCGCCTCTCTACAGGTACCAAATATATCTGAGCCGGGCTCCATAGTGAAAAACATGAAACAATATATTTCCAAATGTATTACTTATGAATTAATAAAGAAAACTATATTTATTTAAGTGTGTGTGTGTGTGTGTCTGTATATATATATATATATATATATATATATATATATTGAAAAATAAATACAATAAAATAATATTGAATTCATTATTTACCGTACTTAATTTATTAAGAAAAAACACAAAAGGAAAAATAAATAAATTGAAAATAAAATATTTAAGTAATTATTTATTTACTAACAAAAAATAAACAACAAGGAAATGTAAATGCTCTTGATAAAATTTAGTTACCAAACAAAGAAAAAATACAATAAAATGAAAATATTTCGTTTATGAGAAACAAGCAAAAAATTTAAAATAAATAAATTATAAATAAAACAAAAAAATTGCTGATATATTTATTTTTATTATTTCATATTTATTTGCGGGTGGCAGACTCCATACTGTCAGGCAAGGAATATTTTTATACACTGATAATAACCGCATATCAGTCGAGAGCTTATCACAGAGGTTGTCACCCAGCTTTCCAAGCCCCCTGCATGGCAGATCTGACAAATTATGCTCAGGTAAACAGCTAAAATGCTAAGAAAGCTGGGCGACAACCTCGGTGAGAAGCTGCAATGGAAACCATACTAGGACGGACTAAATATTCGGGGCATTCGGGCAGTGCCTGAGGGTCAGGGCCTCTTTCACACGGGCGAGTTTTCCGCGCGGGTGCAACGCATTGCACCTGCACTGAATCCGGACCCATTCATTTCTATGGGGCTGTGCACATGAGCGATGTTTTCCTCGCATCACTTGTGCATTGCGTGAAAATCGCAGCATGCACTATATTCTGCATTTTTCATGCAACGAGGAAAACACCCCATAGAAATGAATGGGGCTGCGTGAAAAATTGCATTGCATCTGCAAGCAAGTGCGGTTTTCACGTATGGTTGCTAAGGAGATGAGGGACGTATGACCCGGGACCCCCTTTACTTTATTATTTTCCATTATAACATGATGATAATCTAAAATAATAAAATCTACAGAACACCAAAACCAAACTTCAGTGAAGAAGTCCGGGTTCGGGTCTGGGTACAACATTCCGTTTTTTCTCACGTGCGTGCAAAACGCATTGCACTCGCGTGGAAAGAACTGAACAACGGAACGCAATCGCAGTCAAAACTGACTGAAATTGCGTGCCTACTCGCTCAATTTTCCCTGAACGCACCCGCATCAGATCCGGCCCTCACCCGCGACGCCCGTGTGAAGGGGGTTTAATCAACACAAGAAAAACAAGGGCATCCCAGCGAACGGTAAGGGAGCCATGAGATGTAGAGCCTGTCCGCCACCCCCGGGTCACTATGGTGGTCCCTCCACTGCCACCAAAAGAGTCTAACAAGAATATGATGCTATACAGGACTGTTTTCCAACTGGCAGCATACTGGGAGTTGTAGTTCTGCAATACTCAGAGAGTCACTGGTTGGAGCACTGATATCTCTACAGGTTCATGACCATATATACAATGGCCGTTTATATGGAGATCGCCTCGTATCACACGTCAGTCAATCTAATGAGAATGGATGATGACGCAGGAGCGATACTTCAACTAATGCCAACTGGGAACCAAAAAAACCGAATTCATCAGCTCTGACAAATATTCAATACGGCGTTTTCAAGCAGCGGCCGTATATCTTTCTCAATGCAGTTACACTAATTACCTCATCCTAATTCTTCATTTTGTGCCTTATTAATAGTCCTGTGATTTGTCACATCACACAAACAAATCAGGAGAAAAATCACCTTGTGAAAGAGAAATTAATCCGGCGCGGTTGGACAGAGGGGGGGGGGGGGGGGCTAGCAAAACAAACAGTGGGGAACCCTCCAACCTCACTACAATTCAAGGCTTGTTCCCCCCCCCCCCCTCCTGATGCTTAGTTCCATTAGGGCCCCTCTTTGCTCTTCAGGGGTAGGGCCAAAGTCCATGGTGGGGGTAGTAGTCTCCTCTTTATACTGGCAAAAGTTCAAGTATCCGTGGAGCCTAAAATTCTTAAGGCTAAATGCACACGATCAGGATTGCGTGCGTATTTTCCGCATGGATTTGCTCGCGGAAAATCCGCACCGTAAGTCATGTACATTGTATTCTATGAGAATTTGAAATTCTCAGTGCACACGATGCCGATTTTTTTCCGCGTGGATTTTGACCTGCGGTGCGGATTTTAAAATCCACAGCTTGTCAATTTATTTTGTTTTTCCTGTCCGGATTTTCTTCATTCACTTAGTAAAATCCGCATGCGGAAAATCCGCACCAATTGATGCGGATTGACCGCACAGATTTGCCTGCGAACTCAGTGCAGATTCTCCGCACATGAATCCTGACCGTGTGCATGTACCCCAATTGTAGCCTATTCAGCAACTTTCTAATACACCGTGTTTCACTCACTTTATCGTTTTCAAGATCTCTGCTTGCTGTCAGAGGAGGGGAACATTATCCAGAGGATACAAACCTGTAAGATTTGCTACAATTGTATCCGGACCAGACAATTCTCTGTGAGCTAAACCGTGTTGACTCCAGGTTGATGCTTTTTACCTGTAGTGATACATTGTAACAAACTATCGGTCTAGACTGGATACAATTGTAGCAAACCCCCAGGTATAAATAGATTAGGCCTAAATGCATTTTTCACCTCTGGATATAAATAAGAATGTCCTGACAGTAAGCAGAGATATTGAAAATGGAATTGAAGCACAAAGTATATGAGAAAGTCGCAGAATTCTGCTTTATACAATGAGTAAACTATGAATCTTATTGCTTGTGTCCACAGGCTCCTAAAAAGGTGTCCTAGGTCTCTGGTTACAGGGAATTTAAAGGGGTTGTCCGAGTTTTTCATACTGATGACCTATCCTCCACCGATCGGTGGGGGTCTGACTTCTGGTACCGCTGCTGATCAGCTTTTTGAACAGGTTGCGGTGCTGCGATGAGAGCCAGTGTCTCCATACATTAGTCACATTCAAGTGAATGGAGCTGAGCTGCAATACCAAGCATGGCCACAATCCAATCAATGGCACTGTGCTTGGTAATCTGAGAGGATTCCATGGTGCTCCCCAGATCATCGGGGCCTCTGCAAACAGCCGATCGGCAGGCGTGCCAGGTGTTGGAGCCCCGCCGATCAGATACCGATGACCTATCCTAATAGTGATAGGTTATTCGTATTAAACATTCAGAAAACCCCTTTAATCACCTCCAGCTGTCCTGCTTTTAATCCAGATTGGGAAGGTGGATGGGACATCTTCACTTGGGTCCCTCTTTTTTTATGCGAGTTCTAAAGAATTCGCACACAGTCTCCCTTGGTTTTATGACACGCTTGCACAGGATTGGCTGACTACTTCAAAAAACAGCGCCACCACAGACCACAGGTCGTTTCTGGTATTGCAGCTCAGCCCCATTGACCTCAAAGAAACTGAACTACAATACCAGACACGACCTATGGGCGAGGCGCTATTTCTGGAAGAAAGCAGGCTTTTTTTTTCTTTTTTTTTATTCCAAACCCAGTGGAAGAAAAATCCGACATCTGGGATTGAGATCTTTCTAGATGTCCCTTCCAGGTCCCCTGCATCTCATAGAAGACGTATTGGAGAAGACGGCTTGTGTGACTTGTAGATGAGCACGGGCAACACTTCATCAGACCCTGGAGAGACTTCAGCAGCTACAAGTGATCGGACGCCCATAAAACAAGCGAATCTGTTCCATATGAGCAATAATTCCAGCCGACGGGCGGACAGATCGTACGAGGGAGACATTATATACTGAGGTGCGCTCGACAATACCGGAGGAAAAAAATAAGATATATTTTCAAGACCTGAAATTGCTTGAACTGTGAAATCAAGTAATGAACAATAGAAAAGGTCCCGTCAGCAGGAATCATCGCTGCGCAAAGTCAGCAATTTCTGCCGAAACCTTATTATGGCCCCGTATTCGATTCTTCATCTCTGTACTACAACAAATAGACTGACTTGACCCCAGCCTGTTACTTAATGCAGGTAGCCTGTCATCTCTCGCTAAGCTCCCATCCTTCTCCTTGAGAGTCCTTTTATCCAGAGAGAAGATACGGTCAAGCCCCGGTCCGAGATAACGCCGCTAATGCCTGCATTAGTCACTCCGGCGGCTTTGTAATTTCTTAAAGGACGTCTGTATTCTTCTCTGTTCTCAGGGGGAAATGGGAGAAGATGATTAAATAGGTCAAGTTCTGTTACCTAGAAGGCTCCGCGCACAGGGGGGCAGGTTTACAGAACACTAAATACGCACCATTTTTCGTGTGTTTTACGCACCAAATACCGCATGTGTTACTTGGTATCCGATTGGATGCGGTTTTGCCGCAGATCTCAGCCTTTCAGTGAGAACCGCCCAAAGAATTGTGACATGCTGCAAATGTCAAAATCCACGCACCGGGTCAATTTCCGTACAGAAGGATAAAGCAAAGCATGCCACTTTGCTGGGACTGTATTAGGCCTCTTGCGCCCCGTGGCCGTGCTGCGGCTCGCAATTTGCGAACACCAACCGTGGGGCAGCCGCAGCGGATCGCAAAAAGATAGATAGGGCATGTTCTTCTCTTTTTGCGTAACGGAAGCACGGGACGAAACCCCACGGAAGCACTCCGTAGGGTTCCATTCAGGGCTTCCGTTCCGCATCTCCGAATTTGCGGACCCAGTCAATGGGTTCGCATCCGTGATGCGGAATGCCCACGGAACTGAGCCCGTGTATTGCGGGTCCACAAATACGGCCACGGAGCGCACACAGAGGCCTTAGGGTTCATTCACACGACCATATGAACGGGTGCGGACCCATTCATTTCAATGGGGCCGCAAAAGATGCCGCGTGCTGTCCGCATCCGCTGTTCCGTTCCGTGGCCCCCCGCCACAATATAGAGCATGTCCTATTCTTGACAAGAATAGGCATTTCTATAATGAGCCGTCCCCTCTGCAAATTGCGAAACGCACAGGGGCGGCATCCGTGTTTTGCGGACCGCAAAACGCGGCGAGGTTGTGTGAATGCACCCTTACGCTTTGTTTTTTTTCCGTACAAGAATCCGCGTGGAAAACCCAGCATTTAATCCGTGTGCAGGTCGCCTAAGGCCCCTTTGACACGAGCGAGTTTTCCGCGCGGCTGCAATGCGTGACGTGAACGCATAGCGCCCGCACTGAATTCTGACCATTCATTTCAATGGGTCTGTGCATGGGTCTGTGCATCAGTTCTGCGTTGCGTGAAAAACGCAGCATGTTCTATATTCAGCGTTTTTTCGCGCAGCCCTGGCCCCATAGAAGTGAATGGTGCTTCAGTGAAAAACGCATCCAGAAGCAGGCGCGGATGCAATGCATTTTTCACTGATGGTTGCTAAGAGATGTTGCTTGCAAACCTTTCGTTTTTTATCACGCGCGTGAAAAACGCATCAAAACGCATCGCACCCGCGCGGAAAAAACTGAACAACTGAACGAAATCGCAGACAAAACTGACTGAACTTGCTTGCAAAATGGTGCGAGTTTCACTGAACGCATCCGGAGCCGATCCGCCACGCTTGTGTGAAAGAGGCCTAATGCTCTGTTTATTAAAATCCGGTCACTAGATGGTGGTCTGGGGGAGCGCGGCTGCAGGAGGACATGGTTCACAGGAGCCCCCTGCAGGAATGGGTCACCAGTCCGCACACAGATGGACGCATTCAATGCCCATTCCTGCCCAAAAGGGGCAAACGTTTCGTACATCCACATATCTCATGAACCATAGGTCCAGCTATATGGGGGCACAGAGGTAGATGTGGCACCGGCTCCGCGGACCTCCACAACCTCATATGAAGACCAGTGTCATACATGATATATGGTGGGGGGGGGGGGGGGGGGGGGCTGTTACAGGACTTACATTGGTACAAGGGGGTTCAAGCTGGGAGAGACCGGAACCATCCTGTACCTAAATAATACATAAAACTACCATATAGTACCTATATAATACCGAAATCCAGTGACTACATAAACCACCATATAGCGCCTAAATAATACCGAAATCCAGTGACTACATGAAACTACCATATAGCGCCTAAATAATACCGAAATCCAGTGAATACATAAAACTACCATATAGCGCCTAAATAATACCGAAATCCAGTGACTACATAAAACTACCATATAGCGCCTAAATAATACCGAAATCCAGTGACTACATAAAACTACCATATAGTGCCTAAATAATACCGAAATCCAGTGAATACATAAAACTACCACATAGCGCCTAAATAATACCGAAATCCAGTGACTACATAAACCATCATATAGCGCCTAAATAATACCGAAATCCAGTGACTTCATAAACCACCATATAGCGCCTAAATAATACCGAAATCCAGTGACTACATAAACCACCATATAGCGCTTAAATAATACCGAAATCCAGTGACTACATAAACCACCATATAGCACCTAAATAATACCGAAATCCAGTGACTTCATAAACCCCCATATAGTGCCTAAATAATACTGAAATCCAGTGACTACATAAACCACCATATAGTGCCTAAATAATACCGAAATCCAGTGAATACATAAAACTACCATATAGCGCCTAAATAATACCGAAATCCAGTGACTACATAAAACTACCATATAGCGCCTAAATAATACCGAAATCCAGTGACTACATAAAACTACCATATAGCGCCTAAATAATACCGAAATCCAGTGACTACATAAACCACCATATAGCGCCTAAATAATACCGAAATCCAGTGACTTCATAAACCACCATATAGCGCCTAAATAATACCGAAATCCAGTGACTACATAAAACTACCATATAGCGCCTATATAATACCGAAATCCAGTGACTACATAAACCACCATATAGCGCCTAAATAATACCGAAATCCAGTGACTTCATAAACCACCATATAGCGCCTATATAAAACGTCTGTACTGTAAACACATCAAATCACCATATGGCGCCTACATAATAAGCCCGAACAGGAAATACATCAAATCACCATGTAGTGCCCAAATAATAATACTGATATACAGTGAATACATAAATCTGCCATATAATGCTCAAATATAGTGAAACGTATGAAAATTATACCGATGGCGTGCTAGAGGTCATGTAGTTGATCTATAGCAGTGATCTACAATCTATGGCCCTCAAAAAAAACTACAACTCCCAGCATGCCCTGACAGTCTGATATATAGTAAGTCGCACCCCCACAATACAGCATAGCACAAGGCGACCCTCCGGCTCTCCTGCGTATTGATTCTACAGCATATTTTCTTACAATTCTGCATGGTGTCCGCCTTTATTCCTCCTGGAAATGTGTGAATGCACCGACAACTGGGAGTTACCATTCATCTTGACAGCTTTGCACTGCGAACATTGGTCAATCTCAGCGTGTGCAGTGACACCCCCTCCCCCAACTGGCAACACTTTATTCATACATTTCCAGGAGGGATAACAGAGGAACGGTACAACACAGAATTTGATGTAAAGATGCTCCAGAGTTGTTATATCCTGGGGAAAGCAACGGTTTACTGAAACAGACATGTCAGGAGGGCGGACTGGTGCTGCTTAGGGAATAAGCCCTTCCTGCTTCATGTCAATTTGGTGTTCCGATTCCAAACAAATCTCTGCTTGCTTTTCTTGAATGGGAACTTTCAGAGGCTGAAATCTCATGCTGATCAGGTCCAAGAGACATAGGCGCTTGACTCGTTAGAGTTTATCAAAACTCTCTCATGAGAAATGTAAAAGGCCATTGTTCACCGACAGCAAGCAGAGGTCTTGAAGAGGAATTGAAATACAACATACATTAGATTTTTTAGGTCAGGTCCTAGTCTCATACTGTCCTGGATGTGGGTGACCTTCCTGAGAGAGCAGCTCAGCGTATTGTACACGGCGGCGTCTGGTTTAACCGACGGATTGAATATAAATCAATCGCCCCCTCGGGGACCTATCGACAGGACGGAGCGTGTCTGGCGGCGCAGGTTACTAGGCGAGACGATAGCACGGAGGCCGGGTTACGTCTTGGGGTATGTTCAGACGGTGGATTTTGTCCGTGATATCCGATGGCGGAAACCGCCGCGGTTTCTGATGTGGGCACTAAACCGCGAGCAGCTCCTCCTGCGGCTTTCTGAGGGGTCCGCGCAGTAACAGCGCCATGAATTGACTTGCACATTCTCGGCGCGGTCTTGCAAACTGCAACTGCAGACTCCAATGCCGAAAACCAAGCTGAATCTATGCCCCAAATCCTCCGTCTGAACATATGCTTACCTTGCGCTTAATACAGCGCCCAACAAAGGGGACAGTGTGCGCCGCAGCGCGCTAACCGCTTATCTGCACCGGATTAGCCGCTCGCGTCTGCTTTCTGTTCCCTCTGCTGACAGCCCTGTGACAAGCCCAGCACTTTACTGACTTAATTAGATGAAAATGGACCTTTTCCCTCTTCCAAAAAAAAAAAAAACTTGCCCCGTATCGCAGAAAATATTTTGCCTGGATGAGATAGCTTATCTTCGGTCTGGCGGACGGGGCTCTGCAGAATTTCCTAGGTTCGGGTTAAACAAACAGCGCTGAAGGTTTTACAGTTCCCTCCAGTCTCGGGGAGAGATGCAGGAACTGGGGGTCTGGAAAAAATATATATATATATAAAAAAAAAGAAACTGAAATTTTTGCAGGATGAGGTCAGTTATGTCAATAGTGAAGCTTGGCTCGGCGATCAGCGGTTGTCCGGCGGTTCAGGTTCTTGACGCAGAGAAACGCGAATTCTCTTTGCGCCATTTTAAGGGGATGTCCTCTGATCTTTAGTAGGAGCATGGATACATGGCAGATCAGGTGGGCATTGATTTCCATGATGGGCGGGCTCCATGGAGCGATACAAGCCCTTTGGCACCGCTACATTCTGAGCAAGGCCTCTTGCACACAAACCTTGTGCATCCGTTCCGTGCAATTTGAATGGGTCCGTGATCCGTCCGCACCGCAAAATAATTGAACAAGTCTGATTTTTTTTTGCGGTGCGGAGGCACGAACAGAAACACCACGGAAGCACTCCGTAGTGCTTTCGACCCGTGCTTCCGTTCCGCATCTCCATGATTGCGGACCCATTCAAGTGAATGTGCGGAGTGCACATGGGCTGGTGCCTGTGTATTGCGGACCCGCCACAGCCGCGTGCAAGGGGACCAAAGGTGCAATCAATCTCGGAGCAGCGCCAAAGGGCTTGTACCTCTTCCTGGGGCCTTTAGTGTGAAAATCAGTGGTGTGGACACTCTTCTGGACCCATGGAAGTCAGAATGTCCACGTGCAGGGGCGCACCACCAATGAGGCCAGGTGAGGCGATCGCCTCAGGCAGCACCAGGTAGGGGTAAGAGGGGGCAGCGGAAGGGGTTAGGTTAAGAAATTGGCATGTATGCTATATGTTTATGCACTTGCTAGGTTGGAAGCCTTGATTGTCAGGGCATGCTGGGGGTTGTAGTTCTGCAGCCACAGGTTGGATACCACTGCTCTGTAGGACAGACAGTTAAAGGGACCCCGCCTCCTGGTTTGGGGGTCACTAAATCACCTGCAGGCCGTTAAGTAGCTGGAGGTTAGGATCCCAAATCTGCCCCTGAGCAAAACCAACGTATTGTGAGAAGAGTCCAGGAGTCCACGCGGGAGGTGAAGCCCCCCTCGGCTTCATCGGTGCAGTGCACACGGACCTGACGCCACTGGAGACGTGTCCTGGACTCTGAATTTCATTCACGCGGATGGATGGGTTGGCCACTGACAGGTCTGGGACCCTACACCGCAGTCACATAATGTCGTGCTGGTGGTTTTAGTGGCCCTCAGACCAGGTGACAGGGTCCCTTTAATACCCCCTATTTGTGCATTACCTCCCCTTTAAGATGCATTCCTACACAACATGACAGTATCAATCATAACTGAAGGTCTGGGCACGCGATACCTTTTGCAATTAGCTCGGCTTCAATGTGCGAGGCCGTCCTGTCAACACCTCCCAAACGAGGAGCCGTTAATTAGATACTGGGATTTTTTTTTCCCTAAAGGATTCTGGTGCAGAGAAGAACACGAGGGTCTCACGGAAATCCCGGAAATATCTATTCTATTATTCGCTGTGCTCCCATCTTCATCTTATTCTAGAAAGAAATGGAGCGCCACGTACGGCTACTTAAAGGGGATGTCTCATCGGGACATTTATGGCATATGGATAGGATGTGCCATAGAGATCTGATAGGTAACCAGTCTGTATGGGATTACTCTGGGATAGGTCTGCCTTTTAACTGAGGGCTTCAGGCCCCCTACGTCCCTTCATAAAAGTACATTTCTGATGGTCTGCAGCCACCAACAGGGGGAGCTCATTTAACAGAGTTTTATAAAACTCCCATAGAAATTAATAACAGATCAGTCCTGAGTGAGCTCCCCCTAGTGGTGGCTATGAGCAGAAATAACCTTATCATTTACCACGATCTCTATGCAGGGCAGTTGGAGCTCTGTTGGGAAATGGTTAATAGTACATATGAATTTCAGATAAAAAGAAATTTTATTTTTTATTAAGGATTTTTCATATTAATGGCCGCTCCAACAGATGGCCTTCTCCTCCTCCTAGGTGCTGACAGAGGCACATGCTTTACATCGGCTGTGGCTATGCCTTGTCCTGCAACTCATTGACTTAAAAAGGGGTTTTCCCTTGAAAAACATTCAATATTTTTCAAACCAGCACCTGGATCTGAATACTTTTGCAACTGCATGCACTGAGTTCTTCAATAAAATGTCATTGCCATAGCGCCACCTCCTGTTTTTTCATTTCCTTATTTCTCTGTCCACATCAGTATCATCACTGAGGTGGTCGCACGTGCTCAGTTCGATCTTTGAATGCCGCCAGCCAAATGTACTACGCTTGCGTTAACAGCCGTTTCGGCAGAGAACAGACTGCCCGAGTTCACCAGATCAGCCTAGCCGGATACCGCTGTTCTCTGCCAGACCCCGGTGACTATAATGCGATCCGGTGGGGATCCGAACCTCTTTCCAGCACAAGTGCCAGAAAGCGGCCGAATTACCAATCAGATTTCATTAAAGTCAATGGGGTCCAGAGTTGAACGGCAGTATTCGGCTAGGCGGGATGTGTTTAACGCAAGTCTGAACCTACCCTTAGGACACAGACCCTGTGCTGTGATAGGGAGAGAGCTGTCCTGTGATAGGGAGAGGGCTGCAGCAGAAAGGACACGCCCCCTGCGCTGTGATAGGGAGAGGGCTACAGAAGAAAGGACACGCCCCCTGAGCTGTGATATGGAGAGGGATGCAGCAGAAAGGACACACCCCTGAGCTGTGATAGGGAGAGAACTGCAGCAGAAAGGACATGCCCCATGTGACGGCAGCATGAAATAATTCCAGCAGAACACTTGGAGCAGTGAATGGGAAGATCTCTGGATCCATGTGAGGTCCAGGGCTGGTTCTAGCTTTGTTACAGATTGTCATGTACTATATGACGCCTGATTCTCATTTTTTACATCAACCTTGAGATCATCCCTTTAAATAGGACTGAGATGCAGTACCAGGCTTAGCCACAACCATATGTTTGGTGCTGTGTCTGTAAATAATGATGAGGACACCAAGGTCCCTTCATTTAGCTGATCATCAGGGTACCCAGGGGCGCACCACCAATGAGGGGGGTGAGGCGATCGCCTCAGGCAGCACCAGGTAGGGTCATGAGGGGGGCAGCCGAAGGGCCATGGGCAATGAGTGCTTTCATTGTGGCAAAGGGGTTAGGTTAGGCATTTCAGTTTTTGCCTCAGGCAGCAGAAAGCCTAGATGCACCCCTGGGGGGCCCCGGGAACTGGATCTGCAAATGCGGATGCGGACAGCACATTCCGGCCCCATTGAAAATGAATGGGTCCGCACCTGTTCCGCAAAATTGCGGAACGGATGCGGACCCATTTTGCGGACGTGTGACTGGACCCTTAATGGCATATTGGTAGGCCCTTTAAATCGGGCCATGTGACACGGCTTCCTGCGATTGGCGATATAATCAGCGCGCTGAATACGCCCGCGCACTTCTCAGGGCCTTGTATAAAGTCACCTGTGCCTGAGCTTTACATGTTCGGCCCTGGTGACCCCATCCCGCAGGGCGGCGGGTGCAGGTATTGTGCGTGCCTCCATTTATTCTCCTTGTAACAAATGGGGTTTTAACAAACACTTTCCATCTGCTTCTCCTTTGTATGAAGGAAGGGCTTTGTTTTCGGCGGGGCTGCAAGCTGTCACCTCGTCCGCACGCCCGCCGAGCATGTGGCACCCGAGTGACGGGCCATAGAGAAAGGTAAGGTTCTGCAGGTAATCGCAGACCTTTCCTTCCTGAGCCCTCCACACCCTCCTCATTTACACCGAGCCCATTCTCAGCCGGCAGCGGCTATTTATTTGCCCAGGTGCGGCGTGCATGCTCGGTGAGGTCATGCCCAGATAGGATTACACAGCTGGGTTCACTTCAGCATTCAAGGGCATTAGGCCCTCCCTGCGTCTCTCCACAATGTAGAGGTTTGTCGACTTCCCGTGAAGGAAGGGGGTTGATGGGACAGACGCGGAGACCCAGGCGAGGTGAATATCCGCACGGACTATGACGGACATGGTGCAGTTGAGGATTGGGGGGGGGGGGGGTACTGTTTACTTTCCAGGTCTGAGTCACGCCACATCTGGACCCTCTGAGGATAATACACGGAGCAAAAACATTCCAGCATTCACATCGGAGGATCGGTCCAGGCTTGAATTAAAGCAGATTTCCCCCAAACATTCTCAGACTCATCCAAATGTGGGGTGACAACCACTAATGACAGCCATGACGGTGCCCATAAAAGCTGGCACCTAGCTTTCCATGGGTCCTGAATGCCACTAGATCCGCACCGTCCCCCCTACTCTTGTGGGCCAGTTTTAATCCTCCCTGTCATTTTTTTTTATATTCAATTCATGAACCAGGAGGCTCAGGATGAGCAGCATGGAACTGTGGGAGGAGTTTGAAGAATGGAAATACGAAAAGGAAGATGTCTGAAAAACCGACAGAAGCGCAGTGCCGGTTACATTGTATCAATAGTATCATTGTATCAAGCCCTGCACAAGGGCCCGTTGGATATCACGGTCCAGATGCAGCGGGCGATTACGGACGTGTAAACCCGCCACGAGTCTGTGGTCACATATGACTTGGCCCATGATTTTATTCTATGCATCGCAAAGGGTGAAAATCTACATTAGAAATGAAAACGTTGCCGACGCTCGACACATGGATGAGGTTCGGAAAGCCTCGTCCACACGGACTGTACTGTAAACCGCAGCAGGTTTTCATCTAATGGGACAGATTTTCAGATGCTGGATGTAACTGAGAAGGTTCCCATTCACTGACAGCAAGCAGTGATCTTGAAAATAACGAAGAGTTAAAGCATATTAAAGGGGGTTTTCCGGGAGTTCGATATTGATAACCTATAGGTCACTAGTATCTGATTGGTGGGGGTCCGACTCCTGGCACCCCCGCTGATCAGCTGTTTGAGAAGGCTGTGGCACTGCGGTGGCAGAGCCGTACACTGGATGGCGGCTGTGCTCAGCATTACAGCTCAGCTGAGCCTAGGCCACGTGACCCACGACGGTGATGCCACTGACCTAGGGAAAGGCTGCAGCGCTCACAGGAGCACCGCGCTCTCTTCGAAAAGCTGATTGGCAGGTGTGCCGACCAACACCAATCCGATACTGATGTACTAAGCACTCGGACATCCCCTTTAAGAAGTTGCAGACCTGGTTGAAGATGGGCGGTTCAAAAGCGCAGTGCAACAACCTGTATCGTAGAGGTCACAATGTAACAATAAAAACATAATGTATCGATACAGACATAAAACATTGCAGCTACTATTGCAAAAAAGGTTCCCCATGTATGAAGCCCAATGCTAAAGAAAGCTGGAGGCGTTTCCTATAGCGGCCACTCCATAGGGGCTCATCCCTTCACTGTGCCTAGTTAAAGTTGCAGTATGGGGCAGACAAACTGCTAAAATGAAAGAAGAAGTCCCTCTTAGGCCTCATGTACACAAACGTGCGTTTTCTTGCGGTCCGCAAACCGCAGATCCGCAAAAAACGGAAGCCGTCCGTGTGCCTTCCGCAATTTGCGGAACGGAACGGGCGGCCCATTGAAGTAATGCCTATTCTAGTCCGCAAAACGGACAAGAATAGGACATGCTATATTTTTTTTGCGGGGCCATGGAACGGAGCAACGGATGCGGACAGCTCACAGAGTGCTGTCCGCATCTTTTGCTGCCCCATTGAAGTGAATGGGTCCGCACCTGAGCCGGCTCGGATGCGGACCACAATAACGGTCGTGTGCATGAGGCCTTAAACAGAAAGCGTAAAACTCCTGGGAAATCGTCTGACACAAACCATACATGGGAATACGAGATGCTACATGGGCAAAACTCGCAACGTGCAAGGACAATACAAGGTTTCTATTCGAACAGACGGAAAACAGCCAATGCAGGATAGATATATGTGGGTATAACGGTCTACGTCCCATAGTACAGCCAAAAAAAGAATGAAACGATAACACAAGCCGATGTCTTTGCGTCTGCTTGACGTCTGGGACCGTGCGCCGCTCGCTCTTACCTGACATTTTTCTTATCCTCTTATGCGCCTCTTCCATGTTCAAGATGAAATGCGTTGGATGCGCCGAAA
Source organism: Bufo bufo (assembly GCF_905171765.1). Lineage (NCBI taxonomy): Eukaryota > Metazoa > Chordata > Amphibia > Anura > Bufonidae > Bufo > Bufo bufo. The sequence continues at coordinate 219,458,244 of NC_053397.1, forward strand.
TAAAATAAAGATGAGCCTCAAACCATACACGGTGCATCCACAATGCATATACTGCCCTCACATGTATGAGCTCTGTATACAGGGCGCTAACACATATGCAAAGCTACGCTCAATGGCGGTGTACAGGACAGGGAGATTATCGGGGACAAATCCCAGGACAATGGGCCGGAAACTACAGCAAATAAACTCACATCTGCCGAAAAGACCCCAAGAGTTTTCCAGAGGTTTCGTCCACCCCTTTAAAAGCCCATAGGCCGACCACCCCCACCTTTAACATAAATGCTGGAGGGAGGTCGGCCAGACCCCGCGGACATCAGCTCTGTCCGCTACAATCTACTGCCAGCTGGACAGATGTAACAGGGCTGAATGGGTTAGGGATCGGTTTCGAGGTGAAAACCGGGACAAAACATGGTCGTACTTGGCATGTGATCAACAATTCTGAAATTCCAAGAAAATGCTGCAAATTTCATTAAGATGGGCACAAAATATTGCAATATTGTGGCACAAGGAAAAGTCCAGCGTTTCCAGTTGGTGCAATTTGTGCCACTTTAGATAAGGGAAGGCCGTATTACTTTAATTAGAAGTTCAGCGGCATCTTCATTCGCTTCTCCTTTCCCTGGAAACAATGGCCGCTGCGTATAGCGTATGGGACCTGGACTATATACAGGGACGCCAGACCCGGCAGCGCTGGTGATGACATATTGTGCGTCCATTAATCATTGCGCCCATCAAAACCAGGGGCAACAACCAGACAACAGCGGGGGTCATTTACGATGGAGCGGCGCCGAGGATCCTGCTGATACATTCTTACCACGTGGTAAAAGTATCAATGTATCAAATAGAAAAAGGACTGACACATGACTCAAGCGTTAAGTGGGTGCGGGTTCAAAAAGTGCAAAAAATTTAATAATAATAATAAATATTTAAAGAGGACCTTTCATGGGTTTTTGTTAGTTTAGATAAATACCGTTACTTGCCGGTACCCCCCGCTGATGCTGCCACCCTGCCTGTTTTTCTCTCGACCCAATCACAGCCAGGGAGAAGGAGACACCCCTCGAGAAACCCTGGTGTCTCCTCCCTGTACCGATGCTCAGGATTAACATACTGAGCAGGAAAACTGCAGGGGGGGGCGAAGAGCGATATTTGAAAAAACAGGCAGGGTGGCAGCATCAGCGGGGGGCACACCGCAGGGAAAGGTAACTAAAAAAAAGACATGAAAGGTTCTCTTTAAAAACCATTCTTTAGTTAGAATGGCGTCTGATTCTGTTGGTACAAATTGGGTTTTACATGTTACAATGGGGTCCTTAGCAGAGGTTGACTGAGCATTTATTCTTTGCAACGCGTTTCAGGGCTTTATCGCATAATTTACATGGAGGTGTCCAAATAAATTAACTGGTGAAGCAAGTTTTAGATGCTAGAATAGGGCCCTCAGTCGGAAGAAGAATGGGGAAACAATTGTTAGTTTATCAACAGCCTGCAACGCATTTCGGGGCTTTATCAGGCAGAATAAATCGATTTCCATGGCATGAGCCTATGTGAGGGCATCAGAAAGATGCTAGCTGGTGAAGGAAGCTTTAAATACTTAAACAATGTCCTGAAAGGTGTCTAATGGAGCAAGAAAACCCCAGTGTTGGATGGGCATCCATATATCTGAAACGCGTTTCAGACGATTTACATGGAGATGGCCAAATAAGCGAGACAAATTGGTCGAAGAAGCTTTAGAAAATGCGATGGGGTCCTCAGATGGTGCCAATGAGCTCAAGGAACTGACTGATAAGTGAGCATCTATTTTTCTGCAAGCTTCACCGTGCTTCAGGGAGGATAAACCAATTTACATGACATGGGCCTACACAAAGGGGGGGGGGGGGGGGGAGGCGTTAAAAAGATACTTGTTGTCTGGGAAGCTTTAGATACTATGTCAGAGGGAACATAAGAAACCAATCATTAGCTGGGCATCTATATATATATCACAAACGCGTTTCATGCCAACACCAGCAAATTAATTTACATGAGGTTGGAGTGAGCTTGACCCAAGGGGTGTAATATGTAATGGTCACGTTTTATTATGTGCCTCACGGGCCAGATTAGGGTCCTTCTATTCCACCGTCTGTATTGTGGTAGGGAGCCTGTCAAAAATGGAAAGTGGGCTCTTCAGCGTACTGCGCATCGTAAATGACCACCGACAGCTTCAATACATTGTATCAACAAGACAGAAGACTTTCTCATCGACTAGGATGACGGTAAACCCAACACGGACCAAAAAAATCCCCCCCCCCCCCCAAAATGTGGCGGTCGAATGATCGGACCTTCTTATTTGGACAGAATAGTTCTCCTGCAAACACCATCATTTTGCATGCCATTACCTGGTTCCACATCATGCCACCCGCTTGACTGACTGCCGCTCCCTGGTGAACGACCCTGGTTCGGGTAAAATGGCTCCTCGCCAGGACTGTCCATCTCATCCTCGACAGATTTGAGGCGCTTCGTAGAACTTGCGGAGAAGAAGGAAAAGGGACAATGAAGGAAGACAGAACCCACACAATGTTTCTACAATTACAAAGTCATACAGTGAACATTACATAGCAAGAAAAGAGCGCCACCTAGGGGAAAGACTGGCATAAAAAAAAGAATTAAAAAAAGAAGGAAGCATATGGTGAATGACTCCACCAGTCATAGTTACCTGGTAGAAGACGTGCTGGGCAACGATCTTCTCATTGCACCTGGGCTCATACTGTAGTATGAAGAGCTGTCCAATTCTGACATGGGGAAATTAGGACCCGTTCCTGCTGCTATGGGTGCTGCAAAACAAGGAAAGAAAGGGCGATGAGCTGTGGGCGAAACCACTGGGCTCCATGGACATCATGAAACTAAGGGCACAGTATGGCGGTGGACAGTCATACTCATCATCCTCACATAGGAATTAGTGACATCACTGGTCCTTTGTGCAGCATTTACTTAGAGGTCATGGTTCAGGTGCAATTTGACGCTTTTTGCCCCCCCCCCCCACCCCAAGAATATATTACCCCGGTATCTTCTCATGTGGCAGACAAGACATATTTTTTTTAGATGAGCGTCGGCAGCTTCTGGATTGCGTTACCAATTACTTCTTATTGGATGCATCTGTGACTAGTGGTAGGATCTTCCTGCGGACGCAGATGTCTGCCCCTGCGGACCGCACACTTTACCGCGGCAAATAAATCTGCCCCGAAATGTTTTTTGAAACTCCATTTTAAATACCAAGTTAGATAGATGAACACGTATAGCCCTGACACAACAGCCTCATACGGGATCATAGGTCACCGCCTCCCATAAGATCAGTACATTCTTCTGAAATACTCTGTGCTGCTGGGGACCCTCCGTCCTTCTCCTCACATCATCCTCCTGCCTTGGTCACATGAGGTGCTGGCTTATTTATTATCCAGGTCATGTCTCAAGGCCTATTTATAAGGGTTGAACACCGACTTATAGGAAAGCTGCCTTACATCTGGCGGCATCAGAGGCGGAGCTTGCTATGAGCTCATTTGCATCCCTTTCTTCCCAGAATTCCAGAGGAGCGTGTACGGCCTGTAAGTCTCCTCAAGCTGATCGTACCCCTTAAGACCTCTGCTTACTAACATCATATGAGACCAGAGGTCACTGTCCCCCACAAGATCAATACACTTTTCTTAAATACTCTGTGCTGCTGGGATACCCTATGTACCTTCCAGTGTTATTTCTATTCTCATTATCACATCATCCTGTCCATACAGGCTCACAGGTCACTGCCTCCTTCAAGATCAGTACATTGTTCTTATGAAATACTCTGTGCTGCTGTGGGGGTCCTGGTCGCCATCTACTTGCATCCCTCCTCCACACTGCTCTGTCCTCACTAACATGAGGGGACAGGTCACTGCCTCTTCCAAGATCAGCACACTCCTCCCCTGCTGCTGGCATCACTGGCTAAACTGCATATTACAGTGCCCAACCTTATTACAAAAGAGGGGCCCCACAGACAAGCAGAACAGGAAAGCTGATGATAGAAGGTCCCATGTCCAGTAATCCGGTACACGGCAGAGGCGCCACGCCTGACTCCTCCACGTCTTCATAGGGAAGCTTGTCCCAGTGCTGCTGTCGACCCTTACAAGACTTTCTTTTCTCTGCCGACCTCGACAGCACAAGGTGAGTGGGACCAGTATGTGCCCCCCTCCCCAGATGCACCAAGTGGTACTGGTGGCAGCATGTGCGCTGTGTGTGCATTTGACCGGATAATATCTGGACATGTCTATAATCAGGACTCAGAGAAAACGGCAGAACCGAGGACTTCCCTGGGAAGAAAAGTCTCAGTAATTGATGTAAAAGACGTGGACAGCGAGGAGCCCCCCGCAGATAGCCGGCCGCACCGCAGCTCCGAGAAATGACCACATTGCAGTCAGGAGGGGAAATCAATCACTGCGCATCGCTGCAGTATCACAGCCGCACTACTCCCAACAGACGCCCATCGTCCTTCTCCATCAGAGCCGCCCGACCTGTCAGCTATAGAAGAAACTCAGCTGCACTTCTACAAACTGAAGTCAGATCATAAACTATATCTAATATCTATTTATCATCTATTTAATATCTATTATCTATCTCATATCTAATATCTAATATCTATCTACCTATCCGTCTACCATGATGTCACACGCTCTTCAGACATTGCAAAACTCAACACTCAGCATGCGGGGAATGCCAAGAGTTATGGCTTTCCACCAGCCACAGTTACTATATTTGGACTCCAGTGGCACTGGGGCCCTCAGGGGCCAGGTTGGGATTTCGCCCTCACTCACAGACAAAGGCAGAGCATTGGAAGCTGAGGGTAAGTCCTTATGGGACAAAAGTGCTTAGATTTTAGCTGCAGATTTGCACAGGAGTCTGGAGCTCCTTCACACACTGCAGAACCTGCCCGGGAGCGAGGATTTTAAATTCCGCATCATGTAGATCTCGATTGTGGATTTTTCTGCAGATCCATGCAGCGCATGGACCCAACATCACAGGAACGTTCTCAGATCTCTGCCCCATGTACGCTCACCCCATACATCTAGAACGTCAGACTCTCCAGTTCGCCCGGCTTAATGGGAGTTGCAGTCTTGCATTGCTGGAGCCACAGTTCTGATCCATTTACTGGCAGAAGTCGCGCAGCCGCTCACGCGGTCCTAGAAATTTAAGGGCGAACACGAGCGCTGATCACTATAATCTGATTTTCATGTACTATTTGGGAAATTTATTGGAAGAGAACGGGCTAAATCCAATAAATAAAAGCGGCCAGATGGTGTTTTCATTCCCTGGAATGCCGCAAAGTTTGATTTACCAACATTTAGTGAAAAGTAAAATAAAACGTCTCTATAAAATGATAAGACTGCAAGAGTAACCCCCATAAATACTCCCGTCTAATGTATTCACCCTCCACCAGACGCCGCATTAGCAAGAAACATTATCTGCCGCTAATAAACTTTCTTTATGGACCGAGGAAGTAGTAGAAGAAGAAGATCCAAGAGCGGACTACTACCCCTGCTGGACTCAGCGCTGCGCAGGCGACAATGGGACGTGTCATTGTCACAATGTACCAGTCACCAACACACAGAGAATACGGCAAATCTGAGTGATATTATTTCATCCACAGACCCTGCTGTGTAGATAGATGAATAGATAGGAGAGATAGATAGATAAAAGATAGATAGATATGAGATAGATAGATAGATAGATAGATAGATAGATAGATATAGATGATAGATAGATAGATAGATAGATAGATAGATAGATAGATAGATATGAGATAGATAGATAGATAGATAGATAGATAGATATGAGATAGATAGATATGAGATAGATAGATAGATAGATAGGAGACAGATAGATAGATAGATAGATAGATAGATAATAGATATATAGATAGATAGATAGATAATAGATAGATAGATAGATAGATAGATAGATAATAGATAGATAGATAGATATATAGATAGATAGATAGGAGACAGATAGATAGATAGATAGATAGATAGATAGGAGACAGATAATAGATAGATAGATAGATAGATAGATAGATAGATAGAAGATAGATAGATATGAGATAGATAGATAGATAGATAGATAATAGATATATAGATAGATAGATAGATAATAGATAGATAATAGATAGATAGATAGATAGATAGATAGATAGATAGATAGATAATAGATATATAGATAGATGATAAATAGATAGATAATAGATAGATAATAGATAGATAATAGATAGATAATAGATATATAGATAGATAGATAGATAGGAGACAGATAGATAGATAGATAGATAGATAGATAGATAGATAGAATACAGATAGATAGATAGATAGATAGATAGATAGATAGATAGATATGAGATAGATAGATAATAGATAGATAGATAATAGATAGATAGATAGATAGATAGATAGATAGGAGACAGATAGATAGATAGATAGATAGATAGATAGATAGATAGATAGATAGATATGAGATAGATAGATAATAGATAGATAGATAATAGATAGATAGATAGATAGATAGATAGATAGATAGATAGATAGATAGATAGATAGGAGACAGATAATAGATAGATAGATAGATAGATAGATAGATAGATAGATAGATAGATAGATAGATAGATAGATGGACTTCTTGGTCTGACTCACTTCACGCAGAGGATATGAAACGCGCGGCTCGCACTCCGGGATGACTGGTGCGGGTTTCTATTGACCGTCTCATTATGCTGACTTCCATTTATAAACATGGATAAACCACTAAGTTTATGGAGACTTTTTGTGCAGCTTTAATAGGATATTGATCGAGAGCGCGCTTTGAGTGGACTGCCATTGAATTGTGTAATGGCGTACAAAAGGCAAGGTCACAGCGACTGCTCATTCTCGGGCCGCAGGCTATTTTTTATTATAATCTTTTTCTTCCCTCTAATATCCCGGCACAAATCGCTTTCTCTCTGGAGAAGCAGAGCTCAGCACAGGGTGCAGTGTGGGAGACCAGCGTCAGATGAACCAGGCAAACCGACGACACTGCCAGAGGGCCCAATGGGCACAGGGGACCCAGAGCGGGTGGGAAACCAAGCTGGGCTGGGGTAGAAGGGGGACACGAGAAAGGTACCTTCCCAGACGCACTCAATCACATGGGCATGGGAACAGGACTATATAGGGCATAGGCAGATATTTTTTCTATGGATTGGGACATAAGCGGTGCCAGATGTAATAGCAGCTGCTTATCACTGGGGGAAAAAAAAAATAATTGGACTGGCAAAAATTCCCATTTTACCTGACATCTACCATTCCAAAGAGATTACATCACCAGTGGATCCCATGAAAAAGATCTATAGACAAGAATCTAACGTCAATCAATGAAAAATCAGATCAAGACTCTGGACTCCAAAATGATACATTTGACCTGCACTGATACATTGTAACAAACTGGACAGGATATAGATTTGTACTTCTCACAGAGGGCTGACTGTCCAGACTGGATATATTTGCAACAAACCTTCAGCTGTTGAAAACATTAGGAACAGGTTTTCACCTTGTGACTGTAAACAACGAATGTCCCCATTTACTGACAGCGAGCAGAGATCTTGAAAACAGTGAGGAATGAAAACCCATTGGGGCACAATTATCAAGCTCGCCTGGTTTTGGCCATAAAATTAGACGGGCGGATTTCATTCGGCTCTTTCTTTTGCCGAGCACTTAAAGGTGGCACAGCCGTTGATGAATTAGACTCGGGGTACTGTTATTAGTCTGCCCTCTGGTGGTTGTTTTTCAGTACCGCAGGTTCATAGTCACTTAGACTGGTCTAAATTATTTGCGCATGGAAAAAGTCGCATCTTTGCGGAGAAAAGTCGCATGTCTACAGGAAAGTGTGCAAAAAGTTCCACTTCAACTGCAAACATATGAAGACAAGTCTGCCAGCCCTGGGGGGGGGGGGAGTAGAAATTAGACTGCTTTTTGGGACAAGTTCAGGTGCAAAAAAAAGGAGCACCCACGTAAATAGGTCGGGAAAAAGTTAGAAAACTAAATGAAAATAGTCGAATGAGGCGAGAAAGCCTCCAGAACAGGCGCAATAAAATAAGGGTTTAGTAAACGTGCCCCTGTAGGCGAGAGCGTTCTTTTATTTTGGCCACCAGGTGTCGCTGTGTTATTGCTCCCTCTATGGATGGACACATGGATGGCGGCATGCACCTTACTAGAGTAGTGGGTGGCCTGGAAGGAGGAAGAGAGTCAGAATTTGCCGACCTTTGTAGCACATGTGAGTCATATCTGAGACATTGCTGACTCATTAGTGAAATGCAGCAACAAAGAAAAGACGTTTAAATAAAAACCAACTGTTCTCGGTGGAGCTTGTCCTGACATGACCGCAAATCCCTGCCCCAAACGGCTGGGTTATATTATCTGCAGTGGCGCTATCTCACCTGCACCCCGTGGATATCATACCTGGCACTAAATATGGGGAGGGGGTTCATTCCAGGGTCGGCTGTTTAGAGAGCCCCTCGAACCCAGGACCCCCGTGCTGACCACTGATCCACCATGTACCAGCGATCACCAATGCCCTTTACTTCTGTGGGGTGGTGGCGGGGGACTAAAAACCACTGCGGACAACACAACGGCGATCACAGTGGTTGTCACCAGAATTCTTGTATTTTTGGGGACTTTTTTTGAGAATTCTAAGGTTATGTTCACATTTGGAGGAGATGTTGCAGATTTTATTTTGAGGGGGAATCACCTACAATGACCTGTGCTGCAGATTTAAAGGATATGGCCGTACGAGCGGCGCATTAGTGTCCCAATCGGAGCAGTGTGACACCATTGACAATCATCATAAAAAAAAAAATCGCAATGTAGTGGTTTCTTTTTTTAGCACGCGACACGTCGCCAGTGTAGCCCTAGCCTAGACCTGCCACGGATCCACAAAAATCTGCATCAAATTTGAACGTGGATGTCACCCTCTGCCTCAGGGTTCATGCACGTGAACGCATTTTCTTTCCGTGTCCGTTCCGTATACGGAACCGTTCATTTCAATGGGTCCGCAAAAAATAAATAAAAGGAAGTTACTCCGTGCGCATTCCGTTTCCGTATGTCCGTATTTCCATTCCACCAAAAAATAGAACATGTCCTATTATGGTCCGCATTACGGATAAGGATAGGACTGTTCTATTGGGGGCGGCTGTTCCGTTCTGCAAAATACATACGGTCGTGTGCAGGAGCTGATATGCAGCACAATTAAAACTGCTGGATATTTGCAGATTCGATTCCGGAAATTTTCTGCAGAACACGGAAGAGATTTGTTAAAATCCTCTGCTGCTAACATACATGCCGCAGATCGTCTGCAGCACATATGCCACGTGTGGCCGCGCCCCAAATCTGCAGCGTTACAATTTGCTCAACCGTTTTCCGTTTTTTGTTTTGTTTGTTTTTTACTTTGCAAAGCACACACAGCCAAATCTGAGCTTTGTTTTTTCTCCCCATTGACTTCAATGCAAAATTGCACAATCAAATAAAAAGTAAAAAGCGCATAAACCCCTGTGCACTCATTACAGGGGGTAACTCAGTTTCTTTAAAGTGCAAAAGTGGTGCTGTACTCTACCCAGCTAATGCCCCGGCATACCTTCTCTGCCCGCTGTGTGTACAGGGCTGGCTACATACCCAGTATTTTATATATGGGGCCCCTCTGTATAGGGTTGATTTTAGGTTTAGAATAGCAGAGCCAACCTACCCGCCTGCCATGCAGGAAGTAACAGTCCCCCAACAGCATTGCCTTCGATACTGTTCTAGGCCATATTCCCAGCCCATGCTGGTACTTATAGTCCCCCAATTGCAGCGGTAGAGACTTGGCCATTCTAATTCCTCGCTGCCTCTTAACCTCTTAGTATGCCAGTCACACGGGCGTAATCCGCACAATGTAATGCATTTCCCTTTTAGGGACTTGTGTTTTATGGACGGCTCGGAGGAGCGGAGATTAGTTTTGGGACCCAGTATTTATACCTGGGGATGAGGTCACACGCTGCCTCCTATCTGCCTCTCTTGCTGCCCGGCTCACACTGTAAATTTTCAAGCAATTATACAAATTGACTTTATACGACATTTGCAGAGGTCACGGCGCAGCACATACAGCGCTGGAACTTCCTGGAGCCGTATCAATGGATGCTGGAGATGGGGGGGGCGCAATGAATGAAGCGCCAAACTCCTGCACTGATGTCAAGGTACGTCACTGTCTCTTTAAATGCAGCATCACTTGTAGCAACATAAACCAATACAATGTATAAACACAAAACAAAGAAAGAACTTGGTTACTTAAAAAGTTACAGTTTAAAGGGAAAGCGACCCCGAATTGTGTTTTGTAAATTCTTCTAATTCTAAGAGATCCTGGGTGATACCAAAGTGAGACATGACAATGCCCATTGGGGGTTGTCATTCATCTTTCTATAGAACCCAAATAGCGTATAAATCTCCTTTGTTATGTGGAGCTGCACACCATGTGTAAGTGTCAGTCTTTCCTATTTCAGTGGTTCTGTTCATGAATCAGCAAGTTCAGGATGAACAGTGCTTCAGGGATATTGCTGCAAATAAATCCTGCAGCTCTCTGTGCGCTATACCCCAACTTTCCGCAGACCCTGCAAGCTTCCTCATGCATTTGCTTTCACAGTTTGTACCAGTTTATTTCTCCACACCCTTTTCAGCAGTCGTATATTTTTGAGACTACAGTCCAGATATTGGGAAACTACAACTCCCAGCATGCTCTAACAGACATACTGCATGCAGAAGGTGCTACTTTGTTTCTATCGCCTTCACTAGGATGGGTTTGCAACAGATGCAGCGCACAGGGCACGCTGGGAGTTGTTGTTTTATTCCTGGCCATTGTGTGGATAAGTACGGCAATATTATATAAACCAATTTTATGTGTATTTATGCAGCATTTCCATAAATATGACGAATGTCTGTAAAAAATCTGTGCCATTTCACAGACAAAAAACTAACCATTTTTTATAGAAGTGTCCCAGTTTAAAGATATTCTTGGAAAAATTGTTTTCCTTATAAATCCAGTGACTTCCCCCAACTTTTAGAGTCTCCATGGGGCTATTTCACTACGATCCACGCAAAAAAACTAAATGTATACTATATGATATTTTTTACAATGGAAGTCAACATATGGACCTGGACGCTTATATGGTGGCATTAGTCAGAGCTTTCTGCCCGAGGGATATGCTGGACGGGTCTCTCCGAGGATTTGCTGGGTGATGTGAACAGAGCCTTACAAATCCTATAAGGAGCGTGCAGGGGGTTTGTGTCATTTACTGAGACAAGGACTCCGCTTCCTACACTCAGACAGAATGCAATGATCGCTCCTCTAATCTATCGACCAAGATGCTGAGAGTTACTACGCCTCCTAATTCCTTCTGCTTAGTGAATATTGACAGGCGGTAATGATCACGCTGTGCGGTGTCATTCATATGGACGCCATCCGCATCCTCTAAAAGGTCAGCCCCAGACCCCTGTGTCCGCAGACGGACGACACGCCTGAGCCTCTGCGCGTTAGGTCATAGATTGTGTACAGCGATGCACGCAACGCTTCACATATACTTGCTGGGTATGCAGAAAGGGTTCGTACACTTTTGCAACCCATTGTGCCAACGTTTCAAAAAAAAAAGAAAATAAAGCAGATACGCGAATACTGTTGGCACAATAGTGACCAACTGCTGTGAAGACCAATGTGTTTCCATGGCTACAGACTACAAATAAACCCTGTGTAGTCTGATTCTGCAGTCACTTCCTCTACTCTCTGTCTGGACCAGTATCCAGTGCTGGCATTAAAGATAACTGACTTAGGCCTCATGCACACGACAGTTGTTTTTTGCGTCCGCAAATTGTGCGTCCGCAAAAAAAAAAAGGATGCGTCATCCGTTTTTTTGGGAGGATCCGTTTTTCCCCCACAGATCCCTTGTAATAAATGCCTATCCTTGTCCGCAAATGTGAAAAAAAGTAGGACATGCACTATTTTTTTGCTGAAGGGAAACACGGACAACGGCCGCGGAACACAAACGGATGAAGTATCAGCATTTTTTTGCTGACCCATTGAAATGAATGGGTCCTCATCCTATCTGCAAAAAAAAACCGGAACGGAGGCCGTGTGCATGAGGCCTTAGTTGCCCTTAGCAACCAATCCGATTCTGAGTTACATTTTTTGGAGCTCCTTTATAAAAATTGAAAGGTGGACTCTGATTGGTTGCTAAGGGCAACTAAACCAGTTTTCCTTTACACCAGTTTTGATAACTCTCCCCCGCTGTTTCTTCCTACAACTTGTTATATTGAACTTGTTACATTGTTTCTACCCTACTATTTGTTGCACTGAAGTTGCTATATTGCTCTTATGCATACAACTTGCTACATTGTTTCCACTTTTTATATTTAAAAAAAGAGTTTTCCAAGATTTTAATACTGATGTCCTATCCGCTGGATCAGTGAGGGTCCGACATCCAGGATCCCAGTCGATCAGCTGTTTGAGACGGCACCGGCGCTCCTGTGAGCGCTGCGCCACCTTGCAGCGCCGTACATTGCGTAGTGGCCGCGCTTGGTATTGCACTCAGCCCCATTCACTTCTATGAGGCTGAGCTGCTCCTAGGTCACGTGACCGATGAACGTGTCATCACTGGCCTAGGGAAAACCGAGGGAAGGCCACGCTACTGTGAGCGCCGCGGCCTTCTCAAACAGCTGATTGACAGGGGGTCCCGGGTGTCAAATCCCCACCGATCAGATACTGATGACCAGGGGATAGGTCATCACTTTAGTATTAAAATCTTGGAACTTGCTACATTGTTTCTACCTACAGCTTGCTACTTAGTATTCCACCAGGAGTGAAACATGCATAAATAATGGCGATCCGCTGCCTCCGCATGCACCAACCCTTGCTCACACACTGCGGGGAGGGGGGGAGGGGGGTACTTACTTTGCGACACTCTGACAAGTTCTGTAACACTGAAAACACCTGAAGTCACAAAGCTGTCTTGGAAGCCCAAATGTCCTGCAAAAGAAAAGTGCAAAAGCAGCAATTAATATTTAAATACACCGCCTGTTATCTTCCAGCACAACCTCATTGATTTTTATAAATGGACAAACACCATAAACAGCGCTCGGCTGAGTTATTGTGCGGTCTGGGTTTTCAGAAGATTCGAAAAGGGATAAAATATCTGCACCTGGACGGTTCCTTAATGCACAAGCAACTTAACAGGAAATGTGGAACAGACAAAGTTTTAATAACACGTTACCCTGGATAACCCTGAGTGACTGGTAACACATGGGAGATCAGCACCGAGGTATCCCCCCCCCCTCCAGGAGTGAGCACTGAGATCCTTGATAGATTTAAAGCCCTTCTATTAAGTAACATCTGATTGGGATTATCTCGAAACGCGTTCCAACCAAACAAAATCGTGAGATCCCAGTCTGAGGTTACATAAGGGAAATCTCACTGCAACAGCTGCTGAACAGTCAGCGAGGCTACCAGGCACCAACATCGCGTCTATAACGGATCCTGCGCCCCCCACCCTTATTCTGGGGGTGTTGTCCATATACCCCATTATCACATATTCACTTCATAAGAGAGCGCCAACGTCCTGCATGAGCCAGAGAGCTGCTAATAAATGACAGGTGTACCTGGTGCATCCATTCAATTGAAGGAATGCATGCAATACTACCTCACTCCTGTAGTGGTCGCTGCCAGAAAAAAATGAGCAGCAAATAAACCAGGAAGAACAGTGAGTGCAGCTCTGGAGTATAATACAAGATGTAACTCAGGATCAGTAATGTATGTACACAGTGAATGCACCAGCAGAATAGTGAGTGCAGCTCTGGAGTATAATACAGGATGTAACTCAGGATCAGTACAGGATAAGTAATGTATGTACACAGTGACTGCACCAGCAGAATAGTGAGTGCAGCTCTGGAGTATAATACAGGATGTAACTCAGGATCAGTACAGGATAAGTAATGTATGTACACAGTGACTGCACCAGCAGAATAGTGAGTGCAGCTCTGGAGTATAATACAGGATGTAACTCAGGATCAGTACAGGATAAGTAATGTATGTACACAGTGACTCCACCAGCAGAATAGTGAGTGCAGCTCTGGAGTATAATACAGGATGTAACTCAGGATCAGTACAGGATAAGTAATGTAATGTATGTACACAGTGACTGAACCAGCAGAATAGTGAGTGCAGCTCTGGAGTATAATACAGGATGTAACTCAGGATCAGTACAGGATAAGTAATGTATGTACACAGTGACTCCACCAGCAGAATAGTGAGTGCAGCTCTGGAGTATAATACAGGATGTAACTCAGGATCAGTACAGGATAAGTAATGTATGTACACAATGACTGCACAAGCAGAATAGTGAGTGCAGCTCTGGAGTATAATACAGGATGTAACTCAGGATCAGTACAGGATAAGTAATGTATGTACACAGTGACTCCACCAGCAGAATAGTGAGTGCAGCTCTGGAGTATAATACAGGATGTAACTCAGGATCAGTACAGGATAAGTAATGTAATGTATCTATGAAATAACTCTGTATTTTATGTAGATGGATTCTATAAACCCTACTGTGATCAGAGGTGGACATGCCCTTTAAATAATTATAATAGTCTTGATAGGGTGATGACCGACAACATGTTCTTCACATAATATTTTGTGATCTTGACTGCACAAGTAGAACGCACCATCTTCTTACCATCAGGGCAGACGTCTATTGTGTAGCTTCTAAGACAACCCAAATCCAGTACAAAATGTATTCAAGAAATCCCAGGAAAGCACAAAAAAAAAAATTGTCTTCCCGCAAGAAAGGGGAATGAATTATCCCATCCAGAGCATGTCGTGTTCCTACAATGACGGAACAGTTTTAAGACTTTAAATTCATGTAATACAATTCTTGGCTGGATCTCTCCTGATGAAAAGGCAGAATGGCGGTTATTGAAGAAAAGAGAAAAGGGGGCAATATTTGACAACTGAAATCAGCATAACCTTTTCAGAGCGGCAGTCATGGATGACTGTCCTCTGACCCCGAGAGATTATGTGGGGATTTCAATAACAACAGCTGGAAGTGGCGATGTATGAATAGAAACCTCCGTTCTGCGGCCTCCTACAAAGGGCTCGACAATCCCAGGCCAGATCCCCATGTTCACTGGAAAGTGTTTCCCGGTCCTGGCTTAATAGAGTGTGATAATGGGAGTGGAGCTCGCCCGGCTCTGCAGAAGTGCAGAGGAGTTTGCAATGGATTGCTGCTGAGGATCGGCCCTATATGAAGGACATACTGGATATTTGTGGAAAGTGGAGGACATGGAGAAATACAGAGCCACAATCTTCAATCCAAACGCAACTGGGGGTGGTGATAAATTCCGGAGGTACCATCGGCCACTGGTGTAGACTGTGATTGGATTGGACAGGAGATCCAGAGATGCCACTAAACCCAACTTCATTCTACTCCAGATCCATTCAGTGGGATTGTCCACGATGGCCAGAAGATACAACGAGACTATAGATTGTATAGTATAGTAATTTACCGCCAACCCATTAACGCTATATTGAGACATCCCATAATACCCTATGGAAAAAGTTTTGTGTCTGGTGGCATCAAGTGCGCGCCCAATATCTCTCGGAGCCAGGCAGAAAAATGTTGCATGACGCATTTTGCAGTCCAACTATGACCAACAGGACATATGGACCGAGGATGAATTTATGTTGCAGCCCCTTTAAGAAAATACTATCCCCGCCTCTTGCAAGGCTGCACTCTTCGCAATGTAAATGATGTCATCTCCCACAACAACCAATCAGAAATAGTCTGCCCCCAGTCTTGGTCCAATGCGCAGAATATTCGCCACATTCACTGACAATCCTCCAAGAGGTTAAAGTGAAATACCAGAAACTTGCAAGTTAAAAAAAAAAAAACCTAATAAATTTTGCCAGCAACACAAGCTGACGAGGGACTAATGATGCACATTAACGAGCCCGAAATTCCCAGTTCAATCTGAATTTCATTTCCCCTGTTTATGCAAACAGCACAATCTCACAAAACCTAAACGAAGCCAGAAGAACGGGATCTAGGGGAGTCACGTGGGAAGGGAGTGTAGAATCCCGCCATACACACCGGATGAAGCCACTGGGTCAATGGGACCAGACGATCACCTGATCTGTATGGGGGCCTCCCGACTCTCAACTACTGGCAGATAAGTAGGAGAGAAGGATCAGGCAGCAGGAGTTCAACATGCTTGATCCTCTAGTTATTAGAGAAGATAAGTTCCTGTCCCGGGTCTGGAGGGGACCAAGAAGGGTCTGGAAGGGGACCAAGAGGGGTCTGGAGGGGACCAAGAGAGGTCTGGAGGGGTCCAAGAGGGGTCTGCAGGGGACCAAGAGGGGTCTGGAGGGGACCAAGAGGGGTCTGGAGGGGACCAAGAGGGGTCTGGAGGGGACCAAAAGGGGTCTGGAGGGGACCAAGAGGGGTCTGCAGGGGACCAAGAGGGGCCTGGAGGGGACCAAGAGGGGTCTGCAGGGGACCAAGAGGGGTCTGGAGGGGACCAAGAGGGGCCTGGAGGGGACCAAGAGGGGCCTGGAGGGGACCAAGAGGGGTCTGCAGGGGACCAAGAGGGGTCTGTAGGGGACCAAGAGGGGTCTGCAGGGGACCAAGAGAGGTCTGGAGGGGACCAAGAGGGGTCTGGAGGGGACCAAGAGGGGTCTGGAGGGGACCAAGAGGGGTCTGGAGGGGACCAAGAGGGGTCTGGAGGGGACCAAGAGGGGTCTGGAGGGGACCTAGAGGGGTCTGGAGGGGACCAAGAGGGGTCTGCAGGGGACCAAGAGGGGTCTGGAGGGGACCAAGAGGGGTCTGGAGGGGACCAAGAGGGGTCTGGAGGGGACCAAGAGGGGTCTGGAGGGGAGCAAGAGGGGACTGGAGGGGACCAAGAGGGGTCTGGAGGGGACCAAGAGGGGTCTGGAGGGGACCAAGAGGGGTCTGGAGGGGACCAAGAGGGGTCCGGAGGAGACAGAGGTGTCTGACAGCAGCTTTCTCCCCAAGCAGGGAGTGAAAAGCCAGACCCCCATCCCCATATTATGTGGAGATTCAGTGCTTTTACTTTATTTTACCCATTTTCTGTCCCACATGGGGCGTCTTTTACGTTTCTATATCCAATAGCTTACATTGAAATTTGCCGCATCACCTCTCATTGCCCCGAGGCCCATCAGATTGTTACAGGAGTTCCGTTATTATGGAATCTAATTGTGAGTGTCGTCTTTTGCTTTTCAATAGTCCAGCACTTCTGATAATCTGGCACATTGGCGGCCCTGGCGATGCGAAATTATCTAGATTTAACAATATTCTGCGAGTCGATCATGTTCTGTAACTTCTTTGCCTATATACTCCTACTAGAGAAACAGGCTGCATGCTTCCAAAGACGGCGCCTGTCCTCAGGTTGTGTTTGGTATTGTAGTTCATCTACATTCAGTTCGATGGAGCCGAGCTGCAATGCCAGACATACCCTATGTGCAGAAGTGGCGCTGTCTCTAGGGGAAAGCGGCCATGTTTTTCTAATTCCGCACACTCCCTTTAAGTACTTTCCATTACAGAAGAGTAAAACTAATGAACTGTTGGGAGTAATTACTATTTTACCACTATATCTGTCTCTTCCAGACAAGTGGATTGGCCAGGGTTTGGCTCCCAGGATCTTCAATGCTCAGAGTTTAGATTTGCTTTAAGTGTAAAGCCAAGTGTGTGCTGCCAAACAAGTGCCAATTATAATGTTTGGAAGAGGAAAATGGAAAAAGTGTGAAGACTTAGTGCAGAAAATCATTCTAGCAGCAGAAAAACTAGAAGGTTACAGTGAAGGCTTTGGACGGGGTCACTCATTAAATCACAGTGACTGCTGCACTACACAATATTGGCTTTTAATAGCATTGCTGCAAGAGTCGTGCCCGGGCTCTCCAAAACTGATAGATTTGTGTAAAGCCTCTAAATTGCAGAATTAAACCGAGAGGATATACAGAAAAATAATGTAAATAGCTGCAAAAATCCAGCAGGGTGAGGACGGATGTAAGAGGTCACTGGGGAGCGGACAACGAAGAACTGGGACATTCTTTTCCACGGTAATGGCAGAATACCATTAGAGTCAATGCATGCTGGAGGAGCTGACACAAAAAATATCAACTGAAAGATTTGTAGCAAGTTATAATCTTCTGAGCTGTACAAATCTGCCTGGTTACTTAAAGAAAAATACTTGTCAAAGCTATAGGATCATAAAATAGTACTGCCTCCAATGTACAAAATTATGGCAGCATGGTGGCTCAGTGGTTAGCACTGGTGCCTTGCAGCGTTGGGGTCCTAGGATCGAATTCAACCAAAGACAACACAGAGTTTGTACTTCCCTTGTTTGTGTGGATTTCTTATAGGTACTCCAAAGACATACTGAAGAAAACATGCAATGATTATGTCTGTCTATAATACTGCTCCTATGTACAAGAATATAACTACTATAATACTGCTCCTATGTACAGGAATATAACTGCTATAATACTGCTCCTATGTATAAGAATATAACTACTATAATACTGCTCCTATGTACAAGAATATAACTCCTATAATACTGCTCCTATGTACAAGAATATAACTACTATAATACTGCTTCTATGTACAAGAATATAACTGCTATAATACTGCTCCTATGTACAAGAATATAACTACTATAATACTGCTCCTATGTACAAGAATATAACTACTATAATACTGCCTCCTATGTACAAGAATATAACTTCTATAATACTGCTTCCTATGTACAAGAATATAACTACTATAATACCGCCTCCTATGTACAAGAATATAACTACTATAATACTGCCTCATATGTACAAGACTATATCTACTATAATACTGCTCCTATGTACAAGAATATAACTACTATAATACTGCCTCCTATGTACAAGAATATAACTACTATAATAATGCTCCTATGTACAAGAATATAACTACTATAATACTGCTCCTATGTACAAGAATATAACTACTATAATATTGCTCCTATGTACAAGAATATAACTACTATAATACTGCCTCCTATGTACAAGAATATAACTACTATAATACTGCTCCTATGTACAAGAATATAACTACTATAATACTGCCTCCTATGTACAAGAATATAACTACTATAATACTGCTCCTATGTACAAGAATATAACTACTATAATACTGCCTCCTATGTACAAGAATATAACTACTATAATACTGCCTCCTATGTACAAGAATATAACTACTATAATACTGCTCCTATGTACAAGAATATAACTACTATAATACTGCTCCTATGTACAAGAATATAACTACTATAATACTGCTCCTATGTACAAGAATATAACTACTATAATACTGCCTCTTATGTACAAGAATATAACTACTATAATACTGCTCCTATGTACAAGAATATAACTACTATAATACTGCTCCTATGTACAAGAATATAACTACTATAATACTGCCTCCTATGATAATACTGCTTCTATGTACAAGAATATAACTACTATAATACTACCTCCTATGTACAAGAATATAACTACAATAATACTGCCTCCTATGTACAAGAATATACCTACTATAATACTGCCTCCTATGTACAAGAATATAACTACTATATTACTGCTCCTATGTACAAGAATATAACTACTATAATACTGCTCCTATGTACAAGAATATAACTACTATAATACTGCTCCTATGTACAAGAATATAACTACTATAATACTGCTCCTATGTACAAGAATATAACTACTATAATACTGCCTCCTATGTACAAGAATATAACTACTATAATACTGCTCCTATGTACAAGAATATAACTACTATAATACTGCTCCTATGTACAAGAATATAACTACTATAATACTGCTCCTATGTACAAGAATATAACTACTATAATACTGCTCCTATGTACAAGAATATAACTACTATAATACTGCCTCCTATGTACAAGAATATAACTACTTTAATACTGCCTCCTATGTACAAGAATATAACTACTATAATACTGCTCCTATGTACAAGAATATAACTACTATAATACTGCTCCTATGTACAAGAATATAACTACTATAATACTGCCTCTTATGTACAAGAATATAACTACTATAATACTGCTCCTATGTACAAGAATATAACTACTATAATACTGCTCCTATGTACAAGAATATAACTACTATAATACTGCCTCCTATGATAATACTGCTTCTATGTACAAGAATATAACTACTATAATACTACCTCCTATGTACAAGAATATAACTACTATAATACTGCCTCCTATGTACAAGAATATAACTACTATAATACTGCTCCTATGTACAAGAATAGAACTACTATAATACTGCTCCTATGTACAAGAATATAACTACTATAATACTGCTCCTATGTACAAGAATATAACTACTATAATACTGCTCCTATGTACAAGAATATAACTACTATAATACTGCTCCTATGTACAGGAATATAACTACTATAATACTGCTCCTATGTACAAGAATATAACTACTATAATACTACCTCCTATGTACAAGAATATAACTACTATAATACTCCTCCTATGTACAAGAATATAACTACTATAATACTTCTCCTATGTACAAGAGTATAACTACTATAATACTGCTCCTATATACAAGAATATAACTACTATAATACTGCTCCTATGTACAAGAATATAACTACTATAATACTGCTCCTATCTACAAGAATATAACAGCTATAATACTGCTCCTATGTACAAGAATATAACTACTATAATACTGCCTCTTATGTACAAGAATATAACTACTATAATACTGCTCCTATGTACAAGAATATAACTACTATAATACTGCTCCTATGTACAAGAATATAACTACTATAATACTGCCTCCTATGATAATACTGCTTCTATGTACAAGAATATAACTACTATAATACTACCTCCTATGTACAAGAATATAACTACTATAATACTGCCTCCTATGTACAAGAATATAACTACTATAATACTGCTCCTATGTACAAGAATAGAACTACTATAATACTGCTCCTATGTACAAGAATATAACTACTATAATACTGCTCCTATGTACAAGAATATAACTACTATAATACTGCCTCTTATGTACAAGAATATAACTACTATAATACTGCTCCTATGTACAAGAATATAACTACTATAATACTGCTCCTATGTACAAGAATATAACTACTATAATACTGCCTCCTATGATAATACTGCTTCTATGTACAAGAATATAACTACTATAATACTACCTCCTATGTACAAGAATATAACTACTATAATACTGCCTCCTATGTACAAGAATATAACTACTATAATACTGCTCCTATGTACAAGAATAGAACTACTATAATACTGCTCCTATGTACAAGAATATAACTACTATAATACTGCCTCCTATGTACAAGAATATAACTACTATAATAATGCTCCTATGTACAAGAATATAACTACTATAATACTGCTCCTATGTACAAGAATATAACTACTATAATATTGCTCCTATGTACAAGAATATAACTACTATAATACTGCCTCCTATGTACAAGAATATAACTACTATAATACTGCTCCTATGTACAAGAATATAACTACTATAATACTGCCTCCTATGTACAAGAATATAACTACTATAATACTGCTCCTATGTACAAGAATATAACTACTATAATACTGCCTCCTATGTACAAGAATATAACTACTATAATACTGCCTCCTATGTACAAGAATATAACTACTATAATACTGCTCCTATGTACAAGAATATAACTACTATAATACTGCTCCTATGTACAAGAATATAACTACTATAATACTGCTCCTATGTACAAGAATATAACTACTATAATACTGCCTCTTATGTACAAGAATATAACTACTATAATACTGCTCCTATGTACAAGAATATAACTACTATAATACTGCTCCTATGTACAAGAATATAACTACTATAATACTGCCTCCTATGATAATACTGCTTCTATGTACAAGAATATAACTACTATAATACTACCTCCTATGTACAAGAATATAACTACAATAATACTGCCTCCTATGTACAAGAATATACCTACTATAATACTGCCTCCTATGTACAAGAATATAACTACTATAATACTGCCTCCTATGTACAAGAATATAACTACTATATTACTGCTCCTATGTACAAGAATATAACTACTATAATACTGCTCCTATGTACAAGAATATAACTACTATAATACTGCTCCTATGTACAAGAATATAACTACTATAATACTGCTCCTATGTACAAGAATATAACTACTATAATACTGCCTCCTATGTACAAGAATATAACTACTTTAATACTGCCTCCTATGTACAAGAATATAACTACTATAATACTGCTCCTATGTACAAGAATATAACTACTATAATACTGCTCCTATGTACAAGAATATAACTACTATAATACTGCCTCTTATGTACAAGAATATAACTACTATAATACTGCTCCTATGTACAAGAATATAACTACTATAATACTGCTCCTATGTACAAGAATATAACTACTATAATACTGCCTCCTATGATAATACTGCTTCTATGTACAAGAATATAACTACTATAATACTACCTCCTATGTACAAGAATATAACTACTATAATACTGCCTCCTATGTACAAGAATATAACTACTATAATACTGCTCCTATGTACAAGAATATAACTACTATAATACTGCTCCTATGTACAAGAATATAACTACTATAATACTGCTCCTATGTACAAGAATATAACTACTATAATACTGCTCCTATGTACAAGAATATAACTACTATAATACTGCTCCTATGTACAGGAATATAACTACTATAATACTGCTCCTATGTACAAGAATATAACTACTATAATACTACCTCCTATGTACAAGAATATAACTACTATAATACTCCTCCTATGTACAAGAATATAACTACTATAATACTTCTCCTATGTACAAGAGTATAACTACTATAATACTGCTCCTATATACAAGAATATAACTACTATAATACTGCTCCTATGTACAAGAATATAACTACTATAATACTGCTCCTATCTACAAGAATATAACAGCTATAATACTGCTCCTATGTACAAGAATATAACTACTATAATACTGCCTCTTATGTACAAGAATATAACTACTATAATACTGCTCCTATGTACAAGAATATAACTACTATAATACTGCTCCTATGTACAAGAATATAACTACTATAATACTGCCTCCTATGATAATACTGCTTCTATGTACAAGAATATAACTACTATAATACTACCTCCTATGTACAAGAATATAACTACTATAATACTGCCTCCTATGTACAAGAATATAACTACTATAATACTGCTCCTATGTACAAGAATAGAACTACTATAATACTGCTCCTATGTACAAGAATATAACTACTATAATACTGCTCCTATGTACAAGAATATAACTACTATAATACTGCCTCTTATGTACAAGAATATAACTACTATAATACTGCTCCTATGTACAAGAATATAACTACTATAATACTGCTCCTATGTACAAGAATATAACTACTATAATACTGCCTCCTATGATAATACTGCTTCTATGTACAAGAATATAACTACTATAATACTACCTCCTATGTACAAGAATATAACTACTATAATACTGCCTCCTATGTACAAGAATATAACTACTATAATACTGCTCCTATGTACAAGAATAGAACTACTATAATACTGCTCCTATGTACAAGAATATAACTACTATAATACTGCTCCTATGTACAAGAATATAACTACTATAATACTGCTCCTATGTACAAGAATATAACTACTATAATACTGCTCCTATGTACAGGAATATAACTACTATAATACTGCTCCTATGTACAAGAATATAACTACTATAATACTACCTCCTATGTACAAGAATATAACTACTATAATACTCCTCCTATGTACAAGAATATAACTACTATAATACTTCTCCTATGTACAAGAGTATAACTACTATAATACTGCTCCTATATACAAGAATATAACTACTATAATACTGCCTCCTATGTACAAGAATATAACTACTATAATACTGCTCCTATGTACAAGAATATAACTACTATAATACTGCTCCTATGGAAATAAATATGGACCCAACTATGTGGAAGAATTTTAGAATTCTCCTATCCTAGCAATGGTTTCTTCAGCTATCGGTAAGTGTTTGAGCGCCTTCACACGCTGCAGATGTTTTTGCAGAATTTTCCGTCACTGATAATCAGTTCCATTCACTTGCAGAAATCCATGTTCTTACCTCCCCGATAAAACGAATGGAACTGATTTTAAGTTGCGGAAAATTCTGCAGTAAATAAATGCAGTGTGTGACGGCTCCTGGAGCTCCAGTTCTGTCTCTGTTCTGACATTAAAGTTCCAGACTATACATTTTCCATCCTGTCCTACGAGGCCCCGGGATTCAGCTGTACCGCCATCCGTGCGCACCTGCTGCCGTCTCCAGTTATCATCTTTCCTAATGATGATCTATAGATTGTATTTTGTGTTCCTATGAAGTAGAGTCAGTGAGCAGTTCACTCCTAATAAGTTGAAATATAAAAAAAGACACAAGTACTGTTTTCAAGACCTCTGATTTCTGTCAGTGAATAGAAACGTCTTAACATCCAGTAGGTGAAAACTTATCCCAGCCTAATACTTCTCACAGCGGTGACTGCGCTACAATTGCATCCACAATCTAGACCAGGGATGCTCAACCTGCGGCCCTCCAGCTTTGCAAAACTACATCTCCCAGCATGCCCTAATAGCTGTAGGCTACCCAGGCATGCTGGGAGTTGTAGTTTGGCAACAGCTGGAGGGCAGCAGGTTGGGCATCCCTGGTCTAGACAATCCTCTGAGAGCTAAATAGCCTGGACTCCAAACTGATACATTGTAAACGGTCTTAGGCTACTTTCACACTGGCGTTTTGGCTTTCCGTTTGCGAGATCCGTCCTGGGCTCTCACAAGCGGTCCAAAACGGATCCGTTTTTTCCCCTAATGCGTTCTGAATGGAAAAGGATCCGCTCAGAATGCATCAGTTTGCCTCCGTTCAGTCCCCATTCCGCTCTGGAGGCCGCCTGCAGCGTTTTTCTGTCCGCGATGTGGTGCGGAGCCAGACGAATCCGTCCTGGCACACAATGCAAGTCAATGGGGACGGATCCGTTTTCTCTGACACAATAGAAAACGGATCCGTCCCGCATTGACTTTCAATGGTGTTCATGACGGATCCGTCATGGCTATAAAAGAAGACATAATACAACCGGATCCGTTCATGACGGAGGCAGGCGGTTGTATTATGGAAACGGAAGCGTTTTTGCAGATCCATGACGGATCCGTGAAAAAAACGCTAATGTGAAAGTAGCCTTACCCACAGAGGGTTGCCTACACTGGATACAATTGTAACACACCGTGAGAAGTATACCGCCATCTGGATGCAAGTATATTGTAAGATTTGTAGAAAATTTCTAGCGCAGCCGTGTGACCCGACACAGAGCGAAACATGTAAATGGGGCCCGACCCTCATCACAGCGAAACCATGAAGACACCTGTTTGGAGATTCCTGTCCAATCGGATCCAATCAGGACAGCTGGGGCCCCACAGACGTGGGGGTCATTCTATTTCACAATGAAAAACCGTACAGAACATCCTCTAACAGCTGAACGATAAATCTAGATCGGGCTACAGAGGGAATGACGAGTTCCAGATTGTATGCGGAAGGTCCGCTCAATGCCAGGAGGCTGCCCTGCACCATCCAGCACTGTCCATCATGTATCTATATAGACACCATGTTTACACTGCCCTATAGTCTATACCCCCCCCCCCCCCCCCCCGCGGCGACCTGACCTCACCCCGGCTCACGTTACGTGATACAAAGTTAATGAGGGGTTTATAGGTTGAATCACTTCTGCATTTCTCTCTGGCAATAAGTCTAAAGCTCCGGAGCTGAATGTCCAGTCAGCGACCACCTGTCAGTGAATAGAAATAATATACAAAGTAACGAACCCGAACATGATACCGAAGATATATATATATATATATGAGAGAGAGTGGAGGTGCCGCAGACACCGGAAATAAACATATACTGTAGCAACCGCGCTGACAACCGGTTTATATGTTTTATGGCAACTGAAAACTTTATCATAAAGAGTTCTGCAACTTTCCGATGCATTTCAATATCTGCTTGCTGTTAGTGAATTGAACAAACTTGTTTCTATACAGAGGCTGGAAACCCGTACAGACCTAAAGCACCAGTCACACGTCCGCGTCCGTGCTCAAATCCGTGAGAAGGTGGCGACTGCGAGCGATGCCTCCGTGAAGCTATCCATGAAGAATCAGTGTTGGGTCCGAGGGTCCGTTTTTTTGGTGTCTGTGCGAGATCTTCCTAATGATCCGCGAAACACTGATGCAACACGGATGGCATCCGTGTTGCATCCATGGTTTTAACGGACCCATAGACTATAATAGGGGTGATGGATCCGTGAACGGACAAAATAGAGAACGCATCCGTGCTAAAACACTGATGTGTGAATACACACATTTAGGCCTCATGCACACGACAGTTGTTTTTTGCGTCTGCAAATTGTGCGTCCGCAAAAAAAACAAACGGATGCGGCATCCATTTTTTTTGGAGGATACGTTTTTTTCCCACAGATCCCTTGTAATAAATGCCTATCCTTGTCCGCAAATGTGAAAAAAGTAGGACATGCACTATTTTTTTGCTGAAGGGAAACAGACAACGGACGCGAAACACAAACGGATGAACTATCAGCATTTTTTTGCTGACCCATTGAAATGAATGGGTCCCCATCCTATCCGCAAAAACGGAGGCCGAGAAAAGCAACTGTCGTGTGCATGAGGCCTAAACTTGAATGAGGACGTGTGCTGTCCGTGGGAATGAGGCTAAAGGGCGCATTCACCTGAATGAAGCTTGCGGAAATCCATGTGCGTACCGCCGCCCCATTCCAATGAATAGAACCAAATTTCAGCCGGGGAAATTTGTGCGCTACAGTTGTATTCAGGGATGCCCAACCTGCGGCCCTCCAGCTCCAGAACTTGCTCTATCTTTTTGCAGGAACAGACAAATCTCGGACCCCATTCAAGTGAATGGGTCTGCGATCCGCATGTGGCTGGCCCGCGGTCGGTGCCCGTGCATTGCGGACCGCAGCACGGGCACGGAGCCCTTGCGTTCGTGTGAACGAGCCCTAAAAGTTATCCAGCTGGAGTCCACATAAGGGATTGTCCAGACTGGATCCAATGGCAACAAACCATCAAAATGTGAAAAACTTTGGGTCTGTACAGGTTTTGCAGCCTTTGGATGTTGACACAAATGTTTCTATTCACTGACAGCAAGCTGAAATCTGACAAATGATGAGGAATTGATACATAAAGTATATATGGGGGCTGTGATTTGGTGATTATATACATAGTGGCCTCATCATTTGACTGTGGCGACCAATTTTTCATGTGGGACTTGTGATGTCACTTAGAATGGCGCTGTCCGTGGCGAGTTACAATTTGAATGGTTAAACACAGCACATAGCCACAACGTAGGTGTTACTGTTAGGGCTCAGTGCATTGGGGACCGCAGATTGATTTGGTCCGTGATCCGTCTGCACTGCAAAAAAATAGAACATTTAAAAAAAAATTGTGGTGCAGAGGCACGGAGAGAAACCCCACGAAAGCCTTCCGTAGGCTGCCGTGCCGCCGTTCTGCGCCGGACCTTCCAGATTGTGGACCCATTCGAGTGAACCGTGATGCGACCAGTGCTCGTATATTGCGGACCCGCTGTTTGTGGCCCGGCCGGCACACGTTCATCTGCATGAGCCCCTCATCTATCCTATAGGAACTCTCAATACCAGGGGCAGACTGACCATTCGGGCACGGACCGATGGCCCGCAGCCACTAGGGGGCCCCGTCAGGGCCGTCTTCTGCACTGGCATGTAATGGAGCGCTCTGACGGGGGCGTACTTGGGGTCATCATTCGCTTTGTTCTCTCTATAATAACCCCCTCCATGCTTTTATCTATGCAGAGCTCAGCAGTCCTCTCTGAATGGCGCTGCGCTCTCCCGGCTCGTGGGGTCGGGGTCGGGTTGTGGTCTCGCCCTCTTGACGGCGGCATCATTGACAAGAATTCGCTCCGGCTGCCGGTTAATGTTCCTGAATTCTCAGCCTCACGACAATTCCCGACAAGACCCTGCTAACTATGTAAAACTATGCTGACGAGCGGGCTGTCTGTACAGGGGTCTCCTAAGAGCTGAACTGTGCATTAACGGCTCCCACCATAAGTGCATCTAAACGACGTCCCCGGCCACGAAAGGCGAGGGTCGTACGCAGCCGGCAGCAGGTGTCCGCGGCCTCCATTACCAGGGTCTATTGACCAGACCTGTGTCCCGGCTCTGGCCTTCAGCAAGAACTTGAGACACCCGACTATGAGATGGCAATACTTTAACCATTAGGGTGCCTTCAAACGCTGCGGATTTTGTTGCAGAAATTTCCGCACATGGACTTCTGCAGCCCCCGTTCAGGCGAATGGAACGGATTTTCGTTTTTCGTAATTTTCCGACAGCAAAATTTGCAGAGTGTGAAAGCGCCATAACCCAAAGACAACTGTTCACAAGGGGTTGTCCTCATCAGGAACAGGTAGCATTAAAGACATTTAACCCTACGCTGACCTCCATGTCTGACAAAGCAGGGCGACCACCATGGCTCCTATCAAGGGTTGTCGTTTGAAGTGGCACCTTCCCCGCTCCTATACCACAGTTCTCGAAATCTGGGAAAGCTGGGCGATAACTAGTGATGAGCGATGTATACAAAAATTAGATTCGGATGCAATGACAGTGACCGGCAGTTGCGCCACTCTCCGTCATTGTACCCGTTCACAGATGCTCGCAGCGTCTGACAGCCATAATACAGTGTAAAATAAAAAAAATATTATAAAATTGATAAAATCATACGAAGGCCTCATGCACACGACCGTTGTTCTGGTCCGCATCCGAGCCGTAATTTTTGCGGGTTGGATGCGGACCTCAATGGGGCCGCAAAAGAAGCGCACAGCACTCCGTGTTGCTTCGTTCCGTGGCCCCGCAAAAAAAATACAACATGTCCTATTCTTGTCCGTTCTGCAAATTGCAGAAGGCGCACGGGCGGCTTCCGTGTTTTGCGGATCCGCAATTTGCAGACCGCAAAAAAAGGAACGGTCGTGTGCATGAAGCCTTACTCTCATCCATTTGATTGCAAAGAGCCGGCCGCTGTTGCCATCTTGATTGATGATCTAGCGCGAAATCTCGCGTGGCCCGTGATGACATATGCCAGGATTTCGTATGATATTTTCAATCAAGATGGCGGCGGCCGGCTCTTTGCGCTTAAACGGATGAGGTATGTTTTTTTTTTTTCATTATTTTTTACCGCCATTCAGGGAAAATCGATTTACTACTACGAAGTACGTAGAAATTCGGCTTTGCGATGAATCGAATATTCCCTGAGATTCGGATCGAATTCCACTTGGTGGGGTTTGATTCGCTCAACACTCGTGATAACCGCTGCATTGCTTCTCACCCAGCTTTCAAATGAGGATTGCAGATAAATGTGATATGGGCGAATGATCGCACCCACATTGCAGATGCCAGTCACAGACTGATCGCGGGTCTGACGACGCAGAATAGCGCTAGGGTAGGTTCACAGGGTCAGGATTTGGTGAGGATAACCGCCATGCCGCGATTCCTACCAATCATATCCAAAGCAAGAGAACAGGGTGCAGAGATACAGCCCCAACTAGTAACACCCATATAGACTGCGGCCAAGTGATTCCCAACTTCCAGTAGGAATAAAAGAGGAAAGGCACAACATATGCGTCATAGGAATCTATGGCCAAGAATGGTTATTACATGGGGAATGCAAGTAGTTACTAAAGCAATCAGGACGGGCGACAAGTCCTCTCTAAGCCTTGCCCCTTATGGAGCAAAACAGTATTTTAATAATTTATTTAAACCATAATGAATTAATAAATGCGGTTCAACCATCTACACACTTTTTTTTTACGCTAATTACGGTAAACACAAATTCTGGCGCATATCTCTTTAGAAAACCTCCCCCAATGTGTAACAGGAGACTGATCTCTTCACAAACATTTCAATATAAACTAAAGCCACGTATCAGGAGAACGCGGCGGCGAGTCACTTGGGCAGAGGAACTTTGAGAAGTGAGCAGCAGCCGGCGCCAGGGTCATTAAACAAGATTGAAGACGTCTTTTTTTTCCCCCATCTTCATACACCAACGTATTTAATAATACACACTGTGCCGCATCACCACTTAAACTTTAGGAAATGTGTCTGTACATTAACAGAGGTAATGCAGAAAGAAAGCTGATTGCGCAGAGATGAGAGCACTCCACAGAACAGTGATAGAAGGGAGACGATACAATGTAACACTTAAGACATTCTAAATGTGTCTGAAGACAAGTAATAGACCGAGTGACGACCCTATGGACATTCATGATCATCACAGAAAAACATTTCTATTATTTTAATAAGGATCGTTTAAAAATAAAGAAAATGCTCAGATAAAAGCCTGAACATAGGACACTACAGTATTAGATCGTAGGAGGATTGTGTACACATGAGTATGATAAGCTTCATTATTAAAAAAAGTACCCTATATTAAAACATTTAACTATAATACTGCCTCCTATGTACAAGAATATAACTACTATAATACTGCTCCTATGTACAAGAATATAACTACTATAATACTGCCTCCTATGTACAAGAATATAACTACTATAATACTGCTCCTATGTACAGGAATATAACTACTATAATACTGCCTCCTATGTACAAGAATATAACTACTATAATACTGCTTCTATGTACAAGAATATAACTACTATAATACTGCTCCTATGTACAAGAATATAACTACTATAATACTGCCTCCTATGTACAAGAATATAACTACTATAATACTGCTCCTATGTACAAGAATATAACTACTATAATACTGCCTCCTATGTACAAGAATATAACTACTATAATACTGCTCCTATGTACAAGAATATAACTACTATAATACTGCCTCCTATGTACAAGAATATAACTACTATAATACTGCTCCTATGTACAAGAATATAACTACTATAATACTGCCCCTATCTACAAGAATATAACTACTATAATACTGCTCCTATGTACAAGAATATAACTACTATAATACTGCCTCCTATGTACAAGAATATAACTACTATAATACTGCCTCCTATGTACAGGAATATAACTACTATAATACTGTCTCCTATGTACAAGAATATAACTACTATAATACTGCTTCTATGTACAAGAATATAACTACTATAATACTGCCTCCTATGTACAAGAATATAACTACTATAATACTGCCTCCTATGTACAAGATAATAACTACTATAATACTGCTTCTATGTACAAGAATATAACTACTATAATACTGCCTCCTATGTACAAGATAATAACTACTATAATACTGCCTCCCATGTACAAGAATATAACTACTATAAAACTGCTCCTATGTACAAGAATATAACTACTATAATACTGCTCCTATGTACAAGAATATAACTACTATAATACTGCTCCTATGTACAAGAATATAACTACTATAATACTGCCTCCTTGTATAAGAATATAACTACTATAATACTGCTTCTATGTACAAGAATATAACTACTATAATACTGCCTCATATGTACAAGAATATAACTACTATAATACTGCACACTATGTACAAGAATATAACTACTATAATACTGCACACTATGTACAAGAATATATACTATAATACTGCACACTATGTACAAGAATATAACTACTATAATACTGCACACTATGTACAAGAATATAACTGCTATAATACTGCTCCTATGTACAGGAATATAACTACTATAATACTGCTCCTATGTACAAGAATATACCTACTATAATACTGCCTCCTATGTACAAGAATATACATACTATAATACTGCCTCCTATGTACAAGAATATAATTACTATAATACTGCTCCTATGTACAAGAATATAACTACTATAATACTGCTCCTATGTACAAGAATATAACTACTATAATACTGCCTCCTATGTACAAGAATATAACTACTATAATACTGCCTCCTATGTACAAAAATATAACTACTATAATACTTCTCCTATGTACAAGAATATAACTACTATAATACTGCTCCTATGTACAAGAATATAACTACTATAATACTGCTCCTATGTACAAGAATATAACTACTATAATACTGCCTCCTATGTACAGGAATATAACTACTATAATACTGCTCCTATGTACAAGAATATAACTACTATAATACTGCCCCCTATGTACAAGAATATAACTACTATACTACTGCCTCTTATGTACAAGAATATAACTACTATAATACTGCTCCTATGTACAAGAATATAACAACTGTAATAATGCTTCCTATGTACAAGAATATAACTACTATAATACTGCCTCCTATGTACAAGAATATAACTACTATAATACTGCCTCCTATGTACAAGAATATAACTACTATAATACTGCCTCCTATGTACAAGATAATAACTACTATAATACTGCTTCTATGTACAAGAATATAACTACTATAATACTGCCTCCTATGTACAAGATAATAACTACTATAATACTGCTTCTATGTACAAGAATATAACTACTATAATACTGCCTCCTATGTACAAGATAATAACTACTATAATACTGCCTCCCATGTACAAGAATATAACTACTATAATACTGCTCCTATGTACAAGAATATAACTACTATAATACTGCCTCCTTGTATAAGAATATAACTACTATAATACTGCTTCTATGTACAAGAATATAACTACTATAATACTGCCTCATATGTACAAGAATATAACTACTATAATACTGCACACTATGTACAAGAATATAACTACTATAATACTGCCTCCTATGTACAAGAATATAACTACTATAATACTGCACACTATGTACAAGAATATATACTATAATACTGCACACTATGTACAAGAATATAACTACTATAATACTGCACACTATGTACAAGAATATAACTGCTATAATACTGCTCCTATGTACAAGAATATAACTACTATAATACTGCTCCTATGTACAGGAATATAACTACTATAATACTGCTCCTATGTACAAGAATATAACTACTATAATACTGCTCCTATGTACAAGAATATAACTGCTATAATACTGCTCCTATGTACAAGAATATAACTACTATAATACTGCCCCTATGTACAATAATATAACTACTATAATACTGCCTCCTATGTACAAGAATATAACTACTGTAATACTGCCTCCTATGTACAAGAATATAACTACTATAATACTGCTCCTATGTACAAGAATATAACTACTATAATACTGCTCCTATGTACAAGAATATAACTACTATAATACTGCCTCCTATGTACAAGAATATAACTACTATAATACTGCCTCCTATGTACAAGAATATAACTACTATAATACTGCCCCTATGTACAAGTATATAACTACTATAATACTGCCTCCTATGTACAAGAATATAACTACTATAATACTGCTCCTATGTACAAGAATATAACTACTATAATACTGCCTCCTATGTACAAGAATATAACTACTATAATACTGCTCCTATGTACAAGAATATAACTACTATAATACTGCTCCTATGTACAAGAATATAACTACTATAATACTGCTCCTATGTACAAGAATATAACTACTATAATACTGCTCCTATGTACAAGAATATAACTACTATAATACTGCTCCTATGTACAAGAATATAACTACTATAATACTGCTCCTATGTACAAGAATAGAACTACTATAATACTGCTCCTATGTACAAGAATATAACTACTATAATACTGCTCCTATGTACTCCTATAATATATCCCTTCTATTCTATCATTATGATAACATACACCGAGGATCGTCCTGACTTTCTGCAGTTCTGTCGGGTTTGGCTCTGGACTTGCACATGATATAAGTGCGGTAATAAGATTCCAGATGTTCAAATAACAGATTTTCAGAGCCAAAAACTAATTTAAGCTAAAATGAGATTTCCCTGGACTCTGTGCTGGAGCTGCCGGGAATAGATCGCCGTCTTCCTTCAGGTGACTAATCCAATCACGGCCATTGTGCAAAGGGAACAGAAAGATCTTCTGAACCTGAATGAGGGATCCAGAGACGGAGCTGACGTGACCGACTATTGGGCTCAAACCCCCCAAATCCAACCATCTGGAATTCTGCAGAGCTCAGCAGGTGCCCGAATATACCAAGAGCTGCCACCGTCCGATGCACTTTGTACGTCAATTCCTCACCCTTTTAAAGATCTCCGTTTGCTCTCAGATACCAAGGACATTCACATTCCTCCGGTCACTACTTCTCACAGCTGAGAGTCTGTTACAGTTGTATCCAGATAACAAAACCCCTCTGTGAGGAAAACAGTTTGAACTCCAGACTGATACATTGTAACAAACTGTCAGGACAGGAGAGAGATTACATGTCTTAACAAATTTAATCTCACAAAAGGATGGTGTAGACTGTATAAATATGTAGGTTTCCATTCACTAACTGCAAGCAGAGATCCTGAAAATGTAATTGCGAAATTGAAACACCAAGTATAATGGAAAATTACAGAAGTCTTTTCTATATTAAAGGGGTCCTCTCACTTCAGCAAATGGCATATATCATGTAGAGAAAGTTTATACCAGGCACTTACTAATGTATTGCGATTTTCCATATTGCTTCCTTTGGTGGCTGGATTCATTTTTCCATCACATTATACACGTCTCGTTTCCATGGTTTCAACCACCCTGTAATCCAGCAGCAGTGGTCGTACTTGCACATTTTAGAAAAAAACGTCGGCCTCTCTGGTGGCCAAGATCATGGGAGCTAACAAAGTCTGGTGCTTTTTCCTATAGTGTGCAAGCACAACCACCACTGATGAATTGCAGGGTAACCATGGAAACGAGCAGTGTACAATGTGATGGAAAAATGAATCCAGCCAGCAAAGGAGGCAACATGGAGAATCACAATACATTAGTAAGTGCCTTGTATTAACTTTATCTATTTAATAAATGCTATTTGCAAAAGGGAGAAAACCCATTAAAACTTTATTTACCGAGGCTCAGTTTGGTGCAGTCAATGTGTACATTATGTAATCTGATCCTGAGTTACATCCTGTATTATACTCTAGAGCTGCACTCACTATTCTGCTGGTGGAGTCACTGTGTACATACATTACTTATCCTGTACTGATCCTGAGTTATATCCAGTATTATACTCCAGAGCTGCACTCACTATTCTGCTGGTGGAGTCACTGTGTACATACATTACTTATCCTGTACTGATCCTGAGTTACATCCTGTATTATACTCCAGAGCTGCACTCACTATTCTGCTGGTGCAGTCACTGTGTACATACATTACTTATCCTGTACTGATCCTGAGTTACATCCTGTATTATACTCCAGAGCTGCACTCACTATTCTGCTGGTGCAGTCACTGTGTACATACATTACTTATCCTGTACTGATCCTGAGTTACATCCTGTATTATACTCCAGAGCTGCACTCACTATTCTGCTGGTGCAGTCACTGTGTACATACATTACTTATCCTGTACTGATCCTGAGTTACATCCTGTATTATACTCCAGAGCTGCACTCACTATTCTGCTGGTGCAGTCACTGTGTACATACATTACTTATCCTGTACTGATCCTCATTTACATCCTGTATTATACTCAAGAGCTGCACTCACTATTCTGCTGGTCAATAAGATGAAATTAGCGCCTCCAAACAAAGTAACAGGGATGGAAAGCTGCCTTTATGGCTTAGGGTTGTAATCAGGACCCCAGGACTCTGAGGGAAGGTCTTAGGGGTCACATCGATGTTAACAATAGGACATGTGAACATTGTGGATGACTGAGAAATCCGGATCACAGCAGGCCCAGAGAGCGGAGTGTTTAGTTTCAGAGTTATAAAGGAATGTCAGAGATGCTTCTGCAAGTTCAGTCTTATAATCGGAAAGTTGTAAAACCGGTTTCTCATTCTGCCGCTAAATACTGAGGAGGACAATGGTGCGCTCTGTGGCCGCCGAGCTCCGGGCTCCGAGTTCCTTTAAATGAAATCCTGCAGTTCTGCTGATCTTAATCTTGCTCTTTAGTTTAGAAGAAACAGCTAAGACGTCCAGATAATCAAGACGTCGGGTCAAATGGAAATTCAGGTTACAAGTCTCCTTATTGTGAGATTCTGTCCTGTAAGTTACACTCATAAAATACCGCGCTTACTCAGCACAGGAGCGGCATGTCAGGGAAGTGAATGGGGTATTTAATCAGGACCAGTAATCTGACCGCCACATAGTGGACCGAACATAATTACAGAAAAGAAAGTAAATCGCCAGGTAAGTTTAGACAATCTGAACGTCACCAGCAGAATAGTGAGTGCAGCTCTGGAGTATAATACAGGATCTAACTCAGGATCAGTACAGGATAAGTAATGTATGTACACAGTGACTGCACCAGCAGAATAGTGAGTGCAGCTCTGGAGTATAATAAAGGATGTAATTCAGGATGAGTACAGGATATGTAATGTATGTACACAGTGACTGCACCAGCAGAATAGTGAGTGCAGCTCTGGAGTATAATACAGGATGTAACTCAGAATCAGTACAGGATAAGTAATGTATGTACACAGTGACTGCACCAGCAGAATAGTGAGTGCAGCTCTGGAGTATAATAAAGGATGTAATTCAGGATCAGTACAGGATAAGTAATGTATGTACCCAGTGACTGCACCAGCAGAATAGTAAGTGCAGCTCTGGAGTATAATACAGGATGTAACTCAGGATCAGTACAGGATAAGTAATGTAATGTATGTACACAGTGACTGCACCAGCAGAATAGTGAGTGCAGCTCTGGAGTATAATACAGGATGTAACTCAGGATCAGTACAGGATAAGTAATGTATGTACACAGTGACTGCACCAGCAGAATAGTGAGTACAGCTCTGGAGTATAATACAGGATGTAACTCAGGATCAGTACAGGATAAGTAATGTATGTACACAGTGACTCCACCAGCAGAATAGTGAGTGCAGCTCTGGAGTATAATACAGAATGTAACTCAGGATCAGTACAGGATAAGTAATGTAATGTATGTACACAGTGACTGCACCAGCAGAATAGTGAGTGCAGCTCTGGAGTATAATACAGGATGTAACTCAGGATAAGTAATGTAATGTAACTGGTTTCTCACAATGCCATCCATGTCATGTTAACCAGTAAACAGTACCTTCTCCCAGTGCTATGTGACTGTGTGATTAATACAAGCTCTTTTTAAATTAAACTCAGCCCAGTCCTTCCTTCTGTGGCCCCCAGCTATACACTCCCTGTGCAGCAACCACTACAGGAGAAATGTAGTATTGCATGTTGAATGGCTGATCAGGTAATAAATACATGGACAGGGGTAGAACCTCTGCTTGCTGTCACCTCCCCGCTGTAAACCAGGGACCCCTCCTTCCTGTATAATATCTATAGGCTCTGATAGGACCTACATAAAGGGGTTGTCTTCATCCATGCAATGTATAGGAGGCCATGTCAGGTTCTGCAACTCGTAAAGAACGACTCAGAAAAGTGCAGAATAAAGGGAACCGTTATAGAGAGCAACTTGTGCCTCATTCAGGAGCGTAGCTCTAGGGGAAGCTGCAGCTTTGGGGCCCTGACCCAGAAGGGGCCCATCCAGGAGGAGACCTTAAGGATT
Organism: Bufo bufo; assembly: GCF_905171765.1. Classification (NCBI taxonomy): domain Eukaryota; kingdom Metazoa; phylum Chordata; class Amphibia; order Anura; family Bufonidae; genus Bufo; species Bufo bufo. The sequence goes on from NC_053397.1 coordinate 219,496,155, forward strand.
TAGTCAGGGGCCCCTCAACAGTATTACACAATGAAATGATATACAGTATAGGCAGTATATAGACAACGGATGGAACAGCGGCCGGCCTGGTCTGAGAGCGATCATTAGTAGCCACAGGAATGGGGGCCGCATGAAAGGAAGGGGGTCGCCAAAAAATTACTGTGGAATGGAGCCCCATTAAACAATTTGCTGTGGGGCCCAGTCATTTCTAGCTACGCCACTGGCCTCATTTATTCCTCCGAGACAGTCCCTCGCTGTAATGCGCTGCAGGCAAATTACACTCAGGACTGAACTTGTGTAAACTTCTCGGTTATCACATCTGCAAGAAGGATTTGATCCAGAGCCCTGAAGTGGCGCCTTCAGCCTATAGTGGGCGCTGTCGGTCTACTTTTCATGGGTGTGGCCACATCACCGTTACAAGCATATTTGGAATCTACCCCCGAATGTTACTGTGACTACAAGAGGCGAGATATGTGCAGAATAAACAGCCTTCTGCTGCATAAATCACAGGGGAGCGGAATATTAGAAATTAGCATGCCAGCATCCGGGGGGCTTTATAAGAGGCTGCACGTAGATTTATTGCCACGCGCAGAGCCAGCACCGCACAACCGGGCATGGAAGCTGCAAACTGCTCCACAGCGAACCCAACATGAAGAAACATTAGATTCTCCTGCGTGACATTGACGAGCGATGACACCGGAGAATGGAGGCATTAAAGGGAATGAGACGTTACATTGCAACAAACATCCAGAACAGGAACTTACACACAGTCACAACACAGCTGCTCTAGAAAAGCATAGAGTCCAATCCATATATCTTCTCCTGAGAACCCCTGACCCTCAGAAAGCTGAAAGATGGGCTATTCCCTAATACATTGTGTTAACAGTTTGCAGCACTAAATAGAGAGCATGTTGCTTTACACTGCATGTCATCTTTTTTTATTCTAAGGTCAACCTGCTCATAAAATAAGTAATATAATGTATGTACATAGTGACTGCACCAGCAGAATAGTGAGTGAAGCTCTGGAGTATAATACAGGATGTAACTCAGGATCAGTGCAGGATAAGTAATGTATGTACACAGTGACTGCACCAGCAGAATAGTGAGTGCAGCTCTGGAGTATAATAAAGGGTGTAACTCAGGATCAGTACAGGATAAGTAATGTATGTACACAGTGACTGCACCAGCAGAATAGTGAGTGCAGCTCTGGAGTATAATAAAGGATGTAACTCAGGATCAGTACAGGATAAGTAATGTATGTACACAGTGACTGCACCAGCAGAATAGTGAGTGCAGCTCTGGAGTATAATACAGGATGTAACTCAGGATCAGTACAAGATAAGTAATGTATGTACACAGTGACTGCACCAGCAGAATAGTGAGTGCAGCTCTGGAGTATAATAAAGGATGTAACTCAGGATAAGTACAGGATAAGTAATGTATGTACACAGTGACTGCACCAGCAGAATAGTGAGTGCAGCTCTGGAGTATAATACAGGATGTAACTCAGGATCAGTACAAGATAAGTAATGTATGTACACAGTGACTGCACCAGCAGAATAGTGAGTGCAGCTCTGGAGTATAATACAGGATGTAACTCAGGATCAGTACAAGATAAGTAATGTATGTACACAGTGACTGCACCAGCCAGGCTCGGACTGGCCCACAGGGGTACAGGGGAATCCCCTGGTGGTCCCCTGAGCAAGGTGGGCCCCTGAGCAAGGTGGGCCCCTAGTCTCCCACCCCTGCACAAGCGGCACATAACACAGTAGACTTACTGCACTACATGCATATATTCAATGTACAGCACCTCAACCAGCCTATGTTCATATAAAAAAAAACTTGTTAAATTATTTATTATATTTGAATGTATCCGTACGGTGGGCCCCCAAAATAAATTTTACTGGTGGGCCCTAGGTACCCCAGTCCGACACTGGCACCAGCTGAATAGTGAGTGCAGCTCTGGAGTATAATACAGGACATAACTCAGGATCAGTACAGGATAAGTAATGTATGTACACAGTGACTGCACCAGCAGAATAGTGAGTGCAGCTCTGGAGTATAATACAGGATGTAACTCAGGATCAGTACAGGATAAGTAATGTATGTACACATATAACTCCACCAGCAGAATAGTGAGTGCAGCTCTGGAGTATAATACAGGATGTAACTCAGGATCAGTACAGGATAAGTAATGTATGTACACAGTGACTCCACCAGCAGAATAGTGAGTGCAGCTCTGGAGTATAATACAGGATGTAACTCAGGATCAGTACAGGATAAGTAATGTCATATGTTCACAAAGTGTCTCTCTCTGCAGACTGAGGTTTGACATCAATGACTGATACCTAGTTTCTCCTGCAGTTCATTTATTTCAGGGATGCCCAAACTATTCCGTAGCGGTTTACAGACATCATCATCACACTGTCCCCAGGAGTTCACAATCTATGGTTCCTATCACTCCGTTTTTGGAGTGTGGGAGGAAACCGGAAAACCTTGAGGAAACCCACACAAACTCGGGGAGAACATACAAGCTCCATGCAGATGATGTCCTTGGTCGGATTTGAACCTAGGACCCCAGCGCTGCAAGGAACCAGTGCTAACCACTGAGCCACCACTAACCACAGAGCCACCGCTAACCACAGAGCCACCGAGCCGTTCCACTGCATTTACTAAATACTGAAGGGACTCACCATTCTCCGGCTGGTCCTTGATATCAGCCTCGCTGGGGTGGCTGGGACTCTCTGACAGACTTGAATCTGGCAAAAGAAAATAAGGACATTTTAGAATCTTCTTCTGAAAAAAAGTTGCAACTAATTTCTAATTTTCCTTCACAAAAACATTGTGACCCGTTCCTGTGGATATTCTTAAAGGGGAATTACCAGGAGCGATATTTAAAAGACCCATTAGTGTCATCAGTGATTAAAGGGTTGTCCAGGATCAGAAAAACATGGCTCCTTTCTTTCAAAAACAGCACCACACCTGTGCACAACTGTAGAACTGTCTATTGACTCCAATGGTGCTGAGCTGCTGTACCAGACACGACCCATGGACAGGAAGGGGGGGTGCTGTTTTTGTTTTTGTTAGAAAGCAGCCATGTTTTTCTAATCCTGGACAACCCCTTTAAAGCTAGAAGCCTGAAGCATGTCTTCTTCTGTGACCCTATGATAACACTTACTGCACTCTATAACCGTGCACGTCCATGTCTGTACGTATACACACATAAATCAATTGTCTCCATCAGATGTATAAAGCACATTTTTAAAACCTGGAACCCAGGAAGTTTTGTCACGAGGACGTGGAGCAGAGGAGCTGCAAACATAATGCGAAATTGCTCGAGCCAATAAAGTTCTAATTAATGAAAACGTTCTAGCGCTACAGAGGAGGAGGGGGGGAGATGACGCCAGACTACAGGGTTCGGTGGTAGTCTGTCACCATAGAGACTTGCAGACTAGTTTGCATAGGAGCTGGATACACAAAACGGGAGCAGATTTTCAATCACTTTCATTTGCATCATTTTTATGGTGCATTGCAGCAATAGAATATTGGTTGCAAAAGTCTACACGTCCACCACTAAATGAAAGATACTTAAACAACCCCCTTGTCAGAAATAAAATATCACCCTCTAGGTACAAGCTCCGTCCATGTCCAGATGATTAAGGAGCCGTCATGGTTTCATAGTCCCACTGTGCGCCAATGTGTAAAACAGTGCGAGCTGTCAATCATCCGGGGAGGATGAGGGTAATAGGTAATCCGATGAATAGATTAATATCTGCCCATCCATAATGAATGCAAATGACGGATCCGTATTGGAAGCATTTCCATGAAATCAATAGCATTACTTAGTGCACTGGGCTCGGCCGCTCCCATTGACATTGTGCGGAGAGTATTAACTCATCTCCCAGGAGTCATCGCTTCCCTGCAGGAGCCGGTTCAAACCCCGGGGATTGTCCGGAGCTGTTCGGCGTTTATCTCTGATCATCTGATCATGAATATCCGGAAATATCTAACATAACGTAGAATTTACAAGTGTGCCATCGTAGAAAACAGCTTCATCATCCTGAAAGGAAAAGTACTGCTGCTCGGGTGGTTCAACTGCTTACATGTTTAATATATCTGCTTGCAGTTACTGAATAGAAACATCCTTGTTTATAATCAGAAGCGAAACCCCATCCTGATCATTATAGTGCACCTGGACGCAATCAGAATGCAATTCAAAGCCTATGACTGTAAACAAGGATGGTCCTGTTCACTGACAGCAAGCACAAACTAATGAGAATGGAGGCACTCCAGACTGATAAATGGTTGCAAACTATCAGGGCAGCACAGACATTTGTGCGGCTGGAGAGTTACGTTCAAAGCAGATTGGATGCAACTGTAGCAAACTCTCAGCTCTTCATGGGGTTTTTAATCATGGGGTGCAAAGGGCAATGATGCCATTCACTGGCAGCCAGCAGACATCTTGCAGCTGGTGATCAATGCATTCACAAGGTATATTAGAATTCTTTATAGAATTTCTATTATGGGACATTTAAAGGAAAATTCCACTTTCTTTTAAAAATAATTTAATGCTTTGCAGGTAAAACGTGCAGTAACTTTCCATATACTTTGCTTTAATCATCTTGTATTGATTTTGAGTTACGTAAGGTTTTCTTCTCCATTCACGTCTCAAGCTAGATTCCACTAGTTTCCTGAGAGCAGTGCATTGTGGGAGCTCAGAGGACAGATACACTGTTGCAACTGCAGTACAAGGTCACGTATTGGGGGAAGGGGGGGGGGGGTAACTTCTCCTTCCTAGGACAACCAACAGAAAAAGAAAATGCAGCTTTGGATGTGACTGGAGCACAGAAATGTATTTCGTTACCATTAGAAGAAAATTTATTAAGACTAAATTTAAGAATTCCTTTCAGAAGTCTTCTTCGGACTAAGTGACCCATGGATCGCCACGTGACTGGAGATGAGTATTCGTAGCGCGGTTTGCTGCTCCGATATTTTTTGACGCCCAAATGAGGATTGTGAATTGTAAACCCTCCCCGACCGACCGTTGCTTAAACTCGTCACCTCTGGTCGTAAATCTCTGGGGTTATTTTGCCATGACCGGCTGACTTTTGGCACGTCGGCAAGCGGTGGCTCCTGGCCATATTTTGCTGCACGCTGCAGAACCCACATCTATTGGACGCTGGGTGCCAGATGGCTGCAGGCCGAGCGGACGGCGGAGAAAAGAAATGCATCTAAATGAGATCATTTCATCCCTTCCAGGTAAAGAACAGCGCACCTAAGAAGAAAGCACCGGATCGGGGGATCCCAGGGGTCTCTGCATCCATCCGGGCCTCTTAGGCCTCTTTCACACGACCGTATGGCTTTTTTAGTGTTTTGCGGTCCGCAAAAATCGGATCCGCAAAAAATACGGATGACATCTGTGTGCATTCCGTTTTTTGCGGAACGGAACATCTGGCCCCGTACTATCCTTGTCCGTTATGCGGGCAATAATAGGACATGTTCTATCTTTGAATGGAACGGAAATACGGAAACGGAAGGCATACGGAGTACATTCCGTTTTTTTTTTGCGGACCCATTGAAATGAATGGTTCCATATACGGGCAGTATACGGAACGCAAAAAAACAGAAAAAAAAATGCGGGCCGCAGCAGATCGCGGACCCATTCACTTTAATGGGTCCGCGATCCGGCCGTTCCGCAAAAAGATAGGACATGTTCTATCTTTTTGCGGCACGGAAGTACGGTACGAAACCCCACGGAAGAACTCCGTAGTGCTTCCATAGGGTTCGGTTCTGTGCTACCGTTCCGCATCTCCGGATTTGCGGACCCATGCAAGTGAATGGGTCCGCATCCGTGATACGGAATGCCCACGGAACGGCGCCCCTGTATTGCGGATCTGCAAATCGGCAACGGGAAGCACACGTTCGTGTGCAGGGGGCCTTAGGCTGAGATGTGGGCCCTCACAAACCAATCCAAACCTTAGTTCAGTTCTGTCTGAAGACTACAATCCTTCACCAAGAGCTCTGCTTGCTGACAGTGAACAGAATTCACCACTTTTATTCAGCCTGAATATCCAACCTGGATGAATATTTCTCCCAGCTGAAGATTTGTTACAATGGTATCCAGCCTAGTTAATCACACAGCAATGGCACATCTCCTGATAATGTTACAATGTATCAATGGAGATAAAATGTATCAGTTTTGTCAAAACGTGACATGCGATTAGATTATGCTGATGGTACAGTAGTATATAGGCTGTTTAGTCCATAGAATGTGGAAGAGTATTTTATAATATGGGCGTTTATTCCTTGCTAAACCTCTGATAGGATCAAAGTGATTTTCGGGTACAAAGCTCCAAATCTTCTGCTTGAAAACCCAGCCACAGATTGAAAAGATTAAATTCTTTCTGCCTGCAGCCACCATGAGGGGGCGCTTATGCTCTTACTGATGACAATATATTGAGTTCAATGTATGCTGTGAGCTCCCCCTAGTGGTGACTGAAGAATCTGATAATTGGTTATGTGAATGGAAGAGAGGATTTGGAACTTTGTATCAGATAAAAGGAGCTATAGACAATAGGAAATAATTTCCAGAATTTTGGTTCTATTTAGATTTTAAAAAAAATAATATATATATACACTTGATATTAAGCATGGCAATGATTATGATGAAAACTGGTAATTGGGATAGTGATGGCTCCCATAACCGGATGCAGGACAGACCTTTCCTTACAACTTGAATATGGTCTTTGCCCATAGAATGATGAGATACAATTATGGATACAATGTATCAATAACAATTTAGCTGTATTTAGCTTGTATCAGTAACAATTTGGCGACACAATTTCCAGACAGCCCAATAGGTATTCCCAGCAGCGTGCCTCGAGTGGGCGCAGCGCGTCCTGTCCAGCAAGATGTCTCTTTTAACGTTGCATATTCAAATAAGAAGCAAACAAAAAATAATGAGCGATTCAGACAAAAGCCGCAAGCGTACAAAAGAAGGGGGGAAAAAACACCACAAGGATGTTGTGCTGAGAGCTGGGAAAATATGGGAAGCCTTTGTTACTTTTTATATACTTTCTAAAGGGGGATAAAATCCCCCAAGAAAAAAAAAAAACGTAATTGACTGAACCCTTCTCCCCAGACAAAAATAAACACACCCCCTCGCTTGTTTGTATGGTCGTCAGTAGATTTCTATGCAACAGCAGCTAAAAACAAAAGAAGTTTAAGATTCTCAGACAAAATGCAGAATCTCCCCAAACAACGAGGAGGGGGGAGGCCGGAGACGAGGGCGGGGGAGGGTTCGAGGTGGAGGGGGGGGGGGGGTTCTTTTAGAGAGGGCCTGACAGCACATTCAATATGGTAAGCATCAAAAGTCCCCTCACTAATTAAATATGCATCGGCGTGGAGTTTTTGATCGATGCGAGGCATGGATCCGATGACACACCTGCAAAAATCCGGAGCTCAGAGCCCCGAGGAAAAGGGGGGAAAAAACTCCAGCGCTCGTCTTATCTCTGTTTTCAAAGGCTCTCGATTTCTTTGGCGCAGAGATCTAATTTAATTCTCTCACCCCTTCTGCAAAGTGGATTAAAAAAAAAAAAGTCAATACCGTCTTTGTGCGCCGCGCAGGAACACACCGCGCTCCTCTCATTCAATTTAGGTGTGACCTTTCGACCAAGGTAATGACAACTGTCTGGGAGTGAGGTACGGCCGGCGGGAGACGGGCAGCACCCTGGGCTACGGCAGGGCGCGGGAGAGAGCATCGGATTCCTGGAACCTGGCACATTGTATCAAGGAGAGTTCTGCAACTTTCTAATACAATTAGCGCTTTGGTTCCTTACCATTTTATAGATCTATGCTTGCTGTCGGTGAATGGGATCATTCTTAAGTAGTCTACATACAAAAAAGGTACGGCGTAATCTCTGTAAGGCCTCATGCACACGACAGTTGTTTTTCTCGGCCTCCGTTCCGTTTTTTTTTGCGGATAGGATGGGGACCCATTCATTTCAATGGGTCAGGAAAAAAAATTGTGATAGTTCATCCGTTTGTATTCCGCGTCCGTTGTCCGTGTTTCCCTTCAGCAAAAAAAATTGTGCATGTCCTACTTTTTTCACATTTGCGGACAAGGATAGGCATTTATTACAAGGGATCTGTGGAAAAAAAACGGATCCTCCCAAAAAAAACGGATGCCGCATCAGTTTTTTTGGGCAGACGCACAATTTGCGGACGCAAAAAACAACTGTCGCGTGCATGAGGCCTAAGGGTCCATTCACACGTCCAAAAACGTGTTTTGTGGATCCACGGATCCGTGGATCCGCAAAACACGGACGCGGCAATGTGCGTTTCGCATTTTGCGGACCGCACATCGCCGGCACTAATAGAATATGCCTATTCTTGTCCGCAATTGCGGACAAGAATAGGACGTGTTCTATTTTTTTCAGGAAACGGAATTGCGGACCCGGAAGTACGGGTCCGCAATTCCGTATCCGGGCAGCACATCGTGCTGCCCCATAGAAATGAATGGATCCGCAATTCCGTTCCGCAAAATGCGGAATGAAATTGCGGACGTGTGAATGGACCCTGAACCTCTTTAATCAATGGATAGAGAAAATATCTACAACTTAGTTCCTCATCATTTTCTGGATCTCTGCTTGCTGTCAGTGAATGACATCATACACGCAAAAGATACTAAGTATAGTCTCTGAAAATCCCTTTTATCACCGGATAAAAAAAATATCTGCAACTCATCATCATTTTCAATATCGCTGCTTGCTGTCCGTGGACGAGATCTTTCTTATGCAGTCTACGTATAAAGAATACATGACAATTTTCTAAAACTTTCATCTTTGGATAAGGCTAAATGCACACGACCGTTGTGTGTTTTGCGGTCCGCAAATTGCGTATCCGCAAAACATGGATGGCGTCTGTGTGCGTTCCGCCATTTGGCACGGACAGCCATTAATATAACTGGCTATTCTTGTCCGCAAAACGGACAAGAACAGGACAGGTTATATATTTTTTTTTTTTTGCGGACCACGGAACGGAGTGCTGTCCGCATTTTTTGCGGCCCCATTGAAGTGAATGGGTCCGCATCCAAGCCAAGCAAAAACTGCGGCTCAGATGTGGACCAAAACAACGGTCGTGTGAATGAGGCCTAAAAAAATATTATACGACTCCATTCCTTGTCATTTTCAAGACCTCTGCTTGAGGGGACTTCTTGTTTGCTTCCAGATGCCAAAACCTGTACAGACCTTACATTTCTTACAGCTGAGGGTTTGATACTATTGTATCTGATCCAAACAATTCTCTGTGTGAGTTGAAAGCATCAGCAACGTCCCTAGGCCTCTCCTGCCTGCAGCCGCCATCTCTGCTTGCTGTCAGTGAATGGGAAGCTTTACTTTCACCATCCAGAAGAGTATAGCTCTAACATGTCATACAGCATATAACTCTAAACAATCCATCAACCAAGTACAAATCGCTCTCCTGCGTGGGATAGTTTGCTACAGTGTATCAGCGCAGGTTAAATGCGTCAATCTGGAGTTCGGTCTTAAAGGAATCATCTAGACTGGATACAACTGTAGCAAGCCCTCAGCAGTGACAAACATTAGGCCTGTGCAGATGTAAATAAGAATCGTTCCCTGCCAGTAAGCAGAGATCTTGAAACAATAAGTATATTAGACAGCAGCAGAACTTTTCATGATTAAACTTGATGGAAAACCTGGAAAATCCCTTTAATTGGGTAAATTTATCAATTGCTAAACGAGGATGAACAGAGCCGAGTGCAAGTCTGTCTCAAGAAGGAAGAAAGGGAAAAAAAGGAGTTCAAAAGTGCACGGCTCGTCTCCTCGTTACAGCTGACAACCGCTGATGTATCAATTACTTTGCGTACTTTTAGCTCTTGAGTCGAGTGTCGCCCTAACAGCCATGGCGGAAGGAAAGGAAACTCGCGGCTCCCTGTGTACGGTTTCTTCATCTATTTGCCGTCTTCTAGCACTGCCACTGTGCACCCCAATCCTACAGATCCGAAACGCGATATACACCCATTTCTCATACAGCCCAATAGCCCAGGGGGGCTGCTGGACTACTGGAGTCCTGGCCTTTGAGGGTCTGCATTCATATTGAGGGAAGCCCTAAAATAAAAGGAATTTGACACACTAATGATACAATGTATCATCCAGAATAGTCGACTGATACTTTACACGTCACGAAGCAAAGCTGCACCATAACCAAATATTCACGAACATATGTTACCAGTCTTTATATGTCAGTATAAAGGCAGAAAATACACAAAAAGTAAAAAAAAAAAAAATCTTCTCTTAATCTCACTCTTTCCTTTGATCCTATTCTCTGTTCAATAAATAGAAATAATTCTATCCACGTCCCAGAAAATCTGCCATTATCCTTCTTCGTTATCACAAACCTTAGATCTCATCTGTGTCTGGCTGTCAGGCAACTGCCTGCAGCAGCAGCCCTTCTCCATACGGCTACTTTCACACTGGCGTTTTGGCTTTCCGTTTGTGAGATCCGTTCAGGGCTCTCGCAAGCGGTCCAAAAACGGATCAGTTTTGCCCTAATGCATTCTGAATGGAAAAGGATCCGCTCAGAATGCATCCGTTTGCCTCCGTTCAGTCACCATTCCGCTCTGGAGGCGGACACCAAAACGCTGCCTGACGAAGCAGAGACAAATGATGTCTTCTACAGCCATGACGCATCCGTCTTGAACACCACTGAAAGTCAATGGGGGACGGATCTGTTTTCTATTGTGCCAGATTGTCAGAGAAAACGGATCTGTCCCTATTGACTTACATTGTGTGCCAGGACGGATCCGTTTTCTCTGACACAATCTGGCACAATAGAAAACGGATCCGTCCCCCGTTGACTTTCAGTGGTGTTCAAGACGGATGCGTCATGGCTGTAGAAGACATAATACAACAGGATCCGTTCATGACGGACGCAGGCGGTTGTATTATGGTAACGGAAGCGTTTTTGCAGATCCATGACGGATCCGCAAAAAACGCTAGTGTGAAAGTAGTCTTACAGGTATGCCGACCCCCAAGCTATAGAGTAGCCTTGCTATGAGATAATAAAAAATCGTATTCATCAGTATTTTAAAGGAGTATTCCCATCATCCGCATTGTGACACATCCACAGGCTCCACCTCTACGATCCTCGCCTATCAGCAGATTAGGGACCCGGGGGCCCTGGGCACCGATGCTCCGTTGACACATTGACAATTCTTCCTTCTGGGATTAGCGTCCCCACCTATCCCTTGGTTGAACTTGATGGCCTACGGCCTCTTTCACACGAGCGTGTCCGGATAAGTTCCAGATGCGTTGTGGCAAACTCGCGCGAGTAGGTACGCAATTGCAGTCAGTTTTGACTGCGATTGCTTTCCGTTGTTCAGTTTTTATCGCGCGGGTGTAATGCGTTTTGCACGCGCGTGATAAAAAACTAAATGTGGTACCCAGACCCGAACTTCTCCACAGAAGTTCAGGTTTGGGTTCAAGGTTGTGTAGATTGTATTATTTCCCCTTATAACATGGTTATAAGGGAAAATAATAGCATTCTGAATACAGCATGCATAGTACAATAGCGCTGGAGGGGTTAAAAAAAATGAAAAAATAATTGAACTCACCTTAATCCACTTGTTTGCGCAGCCGGCATCTCTTCTGTCTTCTTCTTTGAGGAATAGGACCTTTGATGATATCACTGCGCTCATCACATGGTCCATCACATGATCTTTTTACCATGGTGACGGACCATGTGATGATCACAGTGACGTCACCACAGGTCCTTTTCCTGCACACAGCAAAGAAGAATAAAGAAGAGAAGCCGGCTGCACGATCAAGTGGATTAAGGTGAGTTTAATTATTTTTATTTTTTTTAACCCCTCCAGCCCTATTTTACTATGCATTCTGTATTCAGAATGCTATTATTTTCCCTTATAACCATATTATAAGGGAAAATAATAATGATCGGGTCCCCATCCCGATAGTCTCCTAGCAACCGTGCGTGAAAATTGCACCGCATCTGCACTTGCTTGCGGATGCTTGCGATTTTCACGCAGCCCCATTCACTTCTATGGGGCCTGCGTTACGTGAAAAACGCACAAAGAGGAGCATGCTGCGATTTTCACGCAACGCACAAGTGATGCGTGAAAATCACCGCTCGTGTGCACAGCCCCATAGAAATGAATGGGTCCGGATTCAGTGCGGGTGCAATGCGTTCACCTCACGTATTGCACCCGCGCGGAAATCTCGCCCGTGTGAAAGGGGCCTAATGTCTTTTTGGGGGTGCAGTCATCGGACCCAGTGAGGGTCCCTGTGGTGAGACTTGATACGCCATAACGGCTGAAGCTATAAAATTATGTATCTGATGGGCTTTGCAGCTGATGCAGAACTACAACTCCCAGAGTGCCCTGAGAGATGGTTCTCCCAGAGCATGCTGGGAGTTGTAGTTCCGTAACGTGAGCAAAGCCACAGGTTGAGTACTACTGCATTATAGAGAACTGACGGGAACACCGCCCTGAATCTGCAGGATCTCATTGTCCTTTCATAGACTTGCAGCGAAATGTGATTTATGCTTCGTGGCCCCACATTTTATGCCGTGATTTAAATTCATGGGACAATTTCAATTTTCAAAGAGGCGAGAGCGCAATTCTTGGACATATGCACAGATCCGTTATTTCAAATTAATTGAAGGGAAGTGTAATAATTGTAAATTGCTTCCCACACTACTACTTAAAGCACTTTCCCATGTTTAATCCAGTCAATTTAGAGCCAACATTTTAAGGATTTGTATAATTTCTGAAATAACTGTCAGGAGATACGAGGGGAGACATCGTATTTTCACACTCCTTCATCTACCGAGGAAGATACTGTAAAACAGACCATCAAAATGCTGCAGAAAATATCTAGAGATTTCACTGTAAAAGCCACATTTTGCAATAAATACATAATTGAAAAAATATATATATATAAAAAATGATATTTATTAGCAACTTATCATGATACATTATTACCTTTTCAGTAGCATTATTTTTGTATGTAGGCTCCTCCATCTATCTTCCTTACAAGGGGGTGGGGGAACCAATCCAATAAGAAATTCCAGAGTGGACTGGTTCCTACTTCGGTCCTAGCCACTGTAGGTTTCTATGTCTCATCGTTTCTAGCCTTTCTGCTGCCTGAGGCGAAAACTGAAACAGCGCCCCCCCCCCCCCATCCCCAATGCTAATTTCTTAACCTAACCCCCTTCAGCCCATGGCCCTTTGGCTGCCCCCCCTCTTGCCCCTACCTGGCCTCGCCTGGCCTCATTGCTGGTGCACCCCTTGGGTGATATTAAAGAGCAACTCCACCCACATGACCTGAACCAGCCTTTCAAATTTTGGCCCCGATGCTCTGTTGTTTGAGAAACATGGGGTGCATAGACCTCATTGGTTCCCATCTCCCTGACCCAAAGGGAAACATCATGATTTTCCCATGACTCTGACCCCTGGGAGGTAAGAACCTATGCCGAGCTCCACTCTCCACAAGCATGCCAGAAAATAGGAGACTGATGGAGACACCCATGGATCAAGTGGTGATCCTCTCATGGCAGCAGTCCCTGTTCACATTGCTGTTATGAAGTTGGATGCAAAGTAGAAAAAGGGGTGGAGCATAACAATACCCACCCACGAGGAGTCGGAGAAGATTTCAAAGGGAAGCATGGGAGCTGGGGTAAGAGAATACATTGTAAAAGTCTGACATTCTGACTGCTGAGTCCCCCTCTCATATCCTCTGTCTAGGTGGAGAGGTGGGCATCTATTCTAGTAAATTAAACATATGGAAACACACTTGCTGGTGGTTTCCACATCTGCCACAGACTCAGAGGTCAAACATTTATGGAAAATCCGATCATAAAAACATAACGAGGGGTGAAAAAGCCCCTTAAATATAGAATCTGCATGACAACCTTCCTCTAATTTCCAGAATCCCCAATTCCTAATCTCTTTGAGCCAAACCTTAATGTATGTTTTCAGATTTTTACGGTGATCATTTCAGATTTCCGCTCAACTGATGCTAAACTTTTCAAGCAAACCTTTGCGAGCAGTCGACCGGGCGATTTACGGGGCTCTCCGGCACACGGGCAGAGTCATTCAGCAAAATCGCTGCAGTGCTGAGCGTTGTCTCCTTTTTGCAGAGTCAACGATTCCCAGACATCAACCCAATCTTTTTTCTTTTCCTTTTCCTCAGCATTTCTATTGGATTTATGTGGATGTGAAGTTTTTTTTTACTGACTATAACAATCACATGAAAAGAAGTGGCCTCTGCGTGTGGAGATACTTAGGACAACATCACTATGGTTATTGGATGATTTACTGAGATGATGTCTGTCCAGCATCTCTCATCACTTTGGCTCCAGACATCCCTGCAAGTCAAATTTAGTGTAATCTACAGTACCTGTAAGCTGAAAACTGCCGCCACCCAGAGAACACTGAGAAATACCGTAAATGTACAAAATGTAGATCAAACTTTACAACATCTTATAGTTTCTAGATAGAATTCATCTCCATGCATCACTTATCCTGTACTGATCCTGAGTTACATCCTGTATTATACTCCAGAGCTGCACTCACTATTCTGCTGGTGGAGTCACTGTGTACATACATTACATTACTTATCCTGTACTGATCCTGAGTTACATCCTGTATTATACTCCAGAGCTGCACTCACTATTCTGCTGGTGCAGTCACTGTGTACATACATTACTTATGTATGCTCCTGTGTATACAAATATAACTACTATAATACTGCTCCTATGTACAAGAATATAACTACTATAATACTGCTCCTATGTACAAGAATATAACTACTATAATACTGCTCCTATGTACAAGAATATAACTACTATAATACTGCTCCTATGTACAAGAATATAACTACTATAATACTGCTCCTATGTACAAGAATATAACTACTATAATACTGCTCCTATGTACAGGAATATAACTACTATAATACTGCTCCTATGTACAAGAATATAACTACTATAATACTGCTCCTATGTATAAGAATATAACTACTATAATACTGCTCCTATGTACAGGAATATAACTACTATAATACTGCTCCTATGTACAAGAATATAACTACTATAATACTGCTCCTATGTACAAGAATAGAACTACTATAATACTGCTCCTATGTACAAGAATATAACTACTATAATACTGCTCCTATGTACAAGAATATAACTACTATAATACTGCTCCTATGTACAAGAATATAACTACTATAATACTGCTCCTATGTACAAGAATATAACTACTATAATACTGCTCCTGTGTATACAAATATAACTACTATAATACTGCTCCTATGTACAAGAATATAACTACTATAATACTGCTCCTATGTATAAGAATATAACTACTATAATACTGCTCCTATGTACAGGAATATAACTACTATAATACTGCTCCTATGTACAAGAATATAACTACTATAATACTGCTCCTATGTACAAGAATAGAACTACTATAATACTGCTCCTATATACAAGAATATAACTACTATAATACTGCCTCCTATGTACAAGAATATAACTACTATAATACTGCTCCTATATACAAGAATATAACTACTATAATACTGCCTCCTATGTACAAGAATATAACTACTATAATACTGCTCCTATGTACAAGAATATAACTACTATAATACTGCTCCTATGTACAAGAATATAACTACTTTAATACTGCTCCTATATACAAGAATATAACTACTATAATACTGCCTCCTATGTACAAGAATATAACTACTATAATACTGCTCCTATGTACAAGAATATAACTACTATAATACTGCCTCCTATGTACAAGAATATAACTACTATAATACTGCTCCTATGTACAAGAATATAACTACTATAATACTGCTCCTATGTACAAGAATATAACTACTATAGATTTCTTTTACACCATAACTTCTCCTTGTTTCGGTCGATGGCGTCCGGCCCTTTTGATCAGACTCAGCAGGAATCTCTATACAGGAAGAGATTCTTCCCCTTTAAACATGAACCGTCTGAAGCCACAATTGGGGACATAAGACGCCCTCGTCCCGGCTCTTGGTGAGAACTCACAATTAGTGAAAGTCAGTCTGCGGTATTAAACAGTGAGCATTGTCTCTGCCGCTCGTTTCCACTTTACTAACCCAAGCAGATTATTGAATGGAGAACTCTTCAGAACGTCCATGCTCCAACAAGGCTCAGGACATAAAAGCCCCATTCAGGCCGCCCCGTCCCCCTCCCCCCAAGGACATTTAATTGGATAATTGCTCCATAACATCTTCCCAAGTGCATATCTGATAAAGAAATGAGACCTGAATGGAGAAGCTGCCGCGTTTCAGAGGAGCCCACTAATGTCAGAGTTTTCTCAAACCATAGCTCTATTTGCAAGTTACGCTGCGCTGCAACGTGCGCAGGAGACAGGACGCCATAGTCGCTTCTGTCTGCGCTTCCATGCAGTCACAGTGAGGACGCGGAATGTCACAGACTCTTCTCTGGTGGGGCCTGTGCGCCCTGTGAGGACACCAAGAAGACGTCCTTCACGTGGAGACTCTTATCCTGCAGGGTTCCCTTTGTGTCTCGCAGACGCTCTGCACGGAGATGTGACTGCTTGGATGAATGTCGTCTTGACATGAGTCGAAACAAGGGAAGGAATGAGAGTGACGGCAACGGCGACCGCGCCAATAGACGCCCCATCCCTAAAAATACAAGGAAGACGCAGAGGAGATGGTGGGCCTGCCCCACTTCACTGACCCATATGCAATGCCCATACCAACACCTAGCGATGGTGCCCCCCCCCTCTTTGCACGTCCTTCAGATTACGCTTCTATAGGCAGAATGCTCCTTGTAGAGGGCCAGCAATATAAGGCCTCATGCACACGGCCGTTCCGTGCAATGGGGACCGCAATTTGCAGTCCCCAGTGCACGGGCAACATCCATGTGAATTCCGCAGACGGATCCAGGGCCATTCAACTTGAATGTGTCAGTGATCTGTCCGCAACACAAAAAATAGAGGATGTTCTATGTTTTTGTGGTGCGAAGACACGGAGACAAACCCCATGGAAGCACTCGGTACTACTTCTGTGCGGTTCTGTGCCTCCTTCCAGATTGGAGACCCATTCGAGTGAATGGCTCCGCATCCATTATGTGATGCAAAAATGGCCGGGGCCCGTATATATTGCAGACCTGCTGTTTGCAGGCCGAAATACGGGCCTGGACGGAACACTGAGTTTTATGTAAATGTGAAAAGGGTTCTCCGGGAAAAATGTAAAAAGTCCGCCAGCGACCTGTCCGAGAATGTGAGCAGGACTGGTTGCCTCTACTTGCAGAGCTGCGCAGGGGAATGAGGCCACACTACACACTAGGCTCGGGCACTTACATGTACTGCATATTGCTGAGCGTTCCTGTCAGGCTGCTCAGCCTCGATGGCATATTGTAGGCACTGAACCTTTTCCATAGCGTGCAGCTACACATGCTGTCCTCCGTAGCGCTCATTCTCCATTCTTCCTTCACCATTAGTCTGAAAAATGCTGTAACGTCACTGTAACAGCCGCTGACAAATAAAAAGTCTCTACTATTTTCATAGAATTTCGCGTGCAGAAGTTTATTCCCTCATGGATGACGGGGTGGGAACCCTACTTTCAGCACAGAAGCAAAGTGCATCTTGCAGTCTGTGCGCCTCATCCCCCGACATGCCCACTTCTCAGGAAAAGGGCGAGGCTGGAAGAGAAGCGCACTTGTACAGATGTCGTCCTTGGTCAGATTCAAACCTCGGACCCCAGCACTAACCACTGAATACAATGTATCACTCACCGAGTATTGTCTAGGCTGGGTGCAATGGCAGCAAACCCTCAGCTAGGCAAAGAGGGCTGCAACAGAGTTGCGTTCGCGCCCCAGTGTGATATCTATGAAGATAATACTCTAGGTCAGGGATGCAACCCTCCAGATGTTGCAAAACTACAACTTCCAATAGCTGTAGGCTGTCCAGGCACACTGGGAGTTGTAGTTTTGGACCAGCTGAAGGGCCGCAGGTTGAGCTCTAGGCCATGGCCAGGTCAGAATCTGTGGCCGTAACTGGGTCGTCTGAGGCGAGAAATCTGGGCAGTTACCCCATTTGCTCTCTCTGTGGTTTGTAGTCTCTGAAAGCAAGCAGAGATCTTGAAAATGGTGAAACACAAAGCGGAGACACCGGGATTTAGCTTTCTATAGGTAACAATGTAAACTTGGCTAAAATGGGAAATAAGGCGTATGAATAATAAGGTAATGGTATAATATTGGGGACCGGCTGTGGCGCGGAGGGCGGAGCTCTGCAGGATGAGAGGTCGTGTTGCCATTTGCATAGGATCAGACAAAAATTGCAGGAGATTCCACTCGATGCTAATATGGAGGAGGGTTGGTCCGCTGTGCACAGTGTGAATTGTAATTAACAACCCCGGGGGGTCCTATTATGTCAACAACTGGCGGGAGCGCCCCCCGACCAGCAGGTGACCCCAAACATGTCATGTGTCTGACAGCACAAGAGACGGAGAATCCGGAGGCCCAAGGGCTGTATATTTCCCCGCATCCCGGGGGAAGCCTGGGACACTGATTCCTTCTGCTTTGCTGGGACGCAGCCAAAATCTTTCCAGAGCCTGAAAGGGGTTTACCAGTGAAAAAAAATAAAAGCCCCCCCCTCCCCTCCCGATCCTCCGCATGGTAATAAATCTGATGTTTCCCACAGTTTCTTTGAGGCCTGAATGTTGCAGTGTCAGCGCTATGTGCCGGATCTTGTGCTCGCATTGTTCCACAGAGCGCGCTACAATTTCAGGGGGAAGTCGCCTTTTCAGAAATAGAAAAATGGGAGCGGAACTTATTTTATGGGGTTGATGTTAAACAGCAGGAACCGTCCATCAAGGACCCCGGAACAGGCACAACTTAGTATCGAGTGCAGTATCCAAAGGGTTAACAGATTAGAGTCCGATGGAATGGAGCAAAACTGATACATTGTATTCTATCCTGTGCATCGCTGAGGGGGCGGAGCATGAAACAACACCAGAGGATCCATGTGTCAAGCCCCGCCCATCAGAACTCGACACTAGGCCTAACACGGTGTACCAGATTTGTCTGGAGCAGGGTTTCCAACCGTCCAGAAATTTCTGAACAGTCCTTAAAAATAGGCAAATTTTTTCTGGTGCCCGTGAATTTTTTGATGCTGGCGGTTCTTGACTGGATTATTTTTGCGATAATCTCATATCTATCAATCAATCAAAAAAGCTTTATTGGCAGGTCTAAATGATACATTAGTATTGCCAAAGCATGTGGGAAATAGGGGGTTGAGAAATGGGGACACACCCGGGGTCGGTGTATAGGAGTCCGTGGTGTATAGGAGTCCGGCGTCATGACGGGGGGACGGGGGACGGGGGGTGGACACACTCTGGGTCAGGGTATCGGAGTCCATGGATCCCTTGATGTAGCAAGGCTTTATGGTGATGGGAGCCTTCACTACTGCCATGTAGATGGCCCCAGAATGATAGCGCCCTCTTCTGGATTGTAAAGTGTAGAGGGAATCTGCCCAGCTCCCCTCGCCAGGCACTGTGAGAGGTCCTCCGATGGACCTGGAGGAATATTTCTGTTGGGCTGGAATCCCATCTTGACCAGTCAGGGTATCTATCTATCTATCTATCTATCTATCTATCTATCTATCTATCTATCTATCTGATATCTATCTATCTATCTATCTATCTCATATCTATCTATCTATCTATCTATCTATCTCATATCTATCTATCTATCTCCTATCTATCTATCTATCTGATATCTATCTATCTATCTATCTATCTCATATCTATCTATCTATCTATCTATCTCATATCTATCTATCTATCTATCTATCTATCTATTATCTATGTATAATCTATCTATTTATCTATCAATCAATCAAATCATCTTCTTACTTATCTTCCTATCTAAGGAAGCTTTCATGTATAATTCGCCATGTCTGATGTCATCTTCCTTCTGCAGATATCCAGCGAGTGTTGATATTTATCCCGAACATCAAACGAGTCATTATGTGGGGGGAACAGCTGAGCCTCTGGACAGGATACAGATGGACGGGAATACAACCGGAGAACAAAGCGTAAAGTCAGACACAGGAAAACAGCACAATGCAGAGCGCTATCTGCAGACAACACAACGCAACAAAGTATCGCTTCACAGGTCGTCAATGGACAAGAACCGATGAAAACTCTGCAGTCATCTGCCTGTGCTTATGAGATGCAGCAAGAGTGTGACCCGCGCCAAACACAGAAACTGAGGCTAAGGGAACCCAACTAATCATTCCCATCAGTCAGATGGCATCCTGCCTGACCCAGAGCCTATCGGGGGACTATCATGGACTGGGACTGGTCCCTGTTGGTCAAAAAAAGAAACATTTTAAGGGGCTGTCCATTTTTTATTTATTTTTATAGTCAGGCATGTAACTGCTGGTGCACAGCATTGATGCACCTGACTACCTCACATAGCTGCTGAGGCTGCAGTGATCACCTGAAATACTTGCTGACGTCATTATTGCAGTGGATTACCACAGTGGCACCGCAAGATAATTGGGGAATGAACAGGTATATAAGGCCTCTTTCACACGGGCGAGAGTTCCGTGCGGATGCAATGCGTACATTGCACCCGCACTGAATCCGGACCCATTCATTTCTATGGGGCTGTGCACATGAGCGGTGATTTTCACGCATCACTTGTGCGTTGTGTGAAAATCACAGCATGCTCTATATTGTGTGTTTTTCACGCAACGCAGGCCCCATAAAATTGCATCTCATCCGCAAGCAAGTGCGGATGCGGTGCGATTTTCACGCACGTTTCCTAGGAGGTGATCGGGATGGGGACCCGATCATTATTATTTTCCCTTACAACATGGTTATAAGGGAAAATAATAGCATTCTTAATACAGAATGCTTAGTAAAATAGGGCTGAAGGGGTTAAAAAAAATAATAATAATTTAACTCACCATAATCCACTTGTTCTCGCAGCTCGGCTTCTCTTCTTTCTTCTTCTTTGAGGAAAAGGACCTGTGGTGACGTCACTGCGCTCATCACATGGTCCGTCACATGACCCATCACCATTGTGATGGATCATGTGATGGACCATGTGATGAGTGCAGTGACGTCACCACAGGTCCTTTTCCTCCTGGACAGCAAAGAAGAAAAAAGAAGAAGAGCCGGGCTGCGCGAACAAGTGGATTAAGGTGAGTTTAATTTAAATTTAAAAAAAATTTAACCCCTCCATCCCTAATTTACTAATCATTCTGTATTATAACCATGTTATAAGGGAAAATAATAAAATCTACACAACACCGAACCCAAACCCGAACTTATCTGAAGAAGTCCGGGTTTGAGTATGGGTACCAAACATGCAGATTTTTCTCACGCGCGTCCAAAACGCATAAAAATGTTTTGCACTCGCGCGGAAAAATCGTGCATTTTCCCGCAACGCACCCGCTTCCTATCCGGCCCAAAACCATGACGCCCTAGAACATTCCTTACCTGCAGCATCATTCCTTGCTGTCCCAGATAATCCCTTTAATTGCAATATGAGACAAAATGGGACAAATGGAAAGGAGCAGATGAAGGAAGGGCTGGGATATCGTTTTCGTGCATTTTTTTTTTTTTTAAGTTAAGAAATTCCAGGAAGTTTGTGCTCATTTCAAAAAGTTTCTCCTCTTCGATTCATAAAATCCTGAATACACTTTGCAGAACAGCAAACATTAAGATTCAGGAAGACGTCCTGGAAAGCAAGGCAGAAACAACGTGTCCTCAAAGGCCTGAGCTCCATCTTGGCTCGATGCTTATTGAGTGCAAGCCACCTACTCTCACCTATCCTGGCAAAAGAAGATGTCCCTGGCTGTGAAGAAAAGCCACAATGTGGAAAGGAAAAGCCTCGAGAAGAATGAAAATAGAACGTGTCTAAGGTTTTGGCAGAAGGATACTAAATAAAATAGAGAGAGAAGGAGAGCGAGAGAAAGTGGTGACTCATTTTGGCAGTAAATCCACCTCAACCCCTTCAAAGGCTTTGGCAAGTGGCCTCAGAGGAGACCCCAGGCTTCTGCCAAGCCACAAAACACCACAATGATTATCTGAACAGTCATCAAGAAAACACATTTAGTAAACTGACTTGTTGGCACATGGATTAAATCAGCTATTAAAAAAAATTTGGAATCCCAGCTGTTTTGGGTGTCGGATATAGAACAAAAAATAATAATACTACCGTAAACAGCTGGGGCTGCACCGGCTTTGCCTGTCGTGCAGCACATGACATTTGCAGCGTCCCCATTTACAGCCGCATCATAAGGTGCACCATATTCATTAGGGGTCGTCCAGCTTTCAAACCCTCTTGGGCAGTCTCCCTTCTCCCCACTTACCTGCTTCCTCGCTTCTAGGTTCGCTCTGGTTCCCTTCAGTTCATTGCACTGTGGTTCTCTGCTTGTCAGCTTCTAGAGTAGATGAGGGTAGTGCATACCGCTGCAGGCAGTCACTCGCTGTTGCAGTAACATGTCCCCCCCAAGTGGCATGTGATTCAGTGATGTACCACTTGGGGGACACATCCCCGCTGCAGCCAGTAACTGACTGCAGCAGTGTGCACTATCCCCATCCCAGCAGTGTGCACTATCCCCATCCCAGCAGTGTGCACTATCCCCATCCCAGCAGTGTGCACTATCCCCATCCCAGCAGTGTGCACTATCCCCATCCCAGCAGTGTGCACTATCCCCATCCACTCCAGAAGCTGACAAGCAGAGAATCAGAGCGCAGCAGACTAGAAGAAGTCAGAACCAAGCAATAGGGAGCAGGGAATTATGCTTCCCTCCACTGGTCTGGTCGGGAGGGCGCAAACCAAACGTGATTGAAACCCCGGACAAACCCTTTAAGGCCAGTTTCACATGGCAGTAATATGACCACGGGAATATTTGGTGTCAAGAAAGGGCTACAGCTAAATCAACGAACACAACTTTTTTGTACTGACCGCTGCGGTGGTGTGCCCATTGTTTACAGGCTGAGCAGCTCAGCGGGGGTGGGGCTGTAGGGCGACTTGACACCTATGATGGGATATGCCATAGGCCTTCTCTTCAAGGCACAAAGGAAATAAATGGGACAGATGTGAAAAACATTCAGTGTCAGATCAGGGTTCCTTGGGCACACTAGAGGACACCATTCTGTGGCCCACCCTCCATCCACTTTTAGTTACATTGTAACCATGGTATGCACAAGACATATCCCCGATAGGATGTAATAGGTCCATAAGAACTAGGGGCAAGTGAATGAACCTCCCATTGGACTTTTGGGGTCTATTCCTTTGGCAGAGTTCTGTGGTCGGCCAGTCTGACCCTGAATACAATGGGGGGATGTGAACTAGTGCAATAGAAAAGTAGGGAGTGGTGAGTAACCAATCCGGGTCCTTATTTTATTTTCAAATGGGATTTTGGAAAATAAGTAATGGAATCTTGGCGACTCCCTGACTTTTCCTTCATCCTACACATTGCACTTATGTCTTTATTTATCTTGTTAGAACATGGACAATCCCTTTAATTCAACCATGTGTCCACACATTTGCACTCAATATAAAAATCTACGATAAAAATATATTTGGCGTTGCTTATATATAGCCTAGACCTGTTTTGCCGCTTGTCATCCCTCACACAGCCGGAGCTGAAATCCTATAATTACAGGCTGTGTAATTTGCACAGAAAGTAGAGCGATCAGATCACTCTTACCTTGGCCTCTTAGCACACGAGCACGTATCCTCACATGAAGCAGGGGATTGCTTATATAACCAGCGTTTGGGCCATCTGTTCCAGTGACCTCTAAACGCCCTATCTGTTATCTGGCTATATGGGATTTGGAGAAGCCAATTGCTTCCGCGGTATTATTCCTCCATGCAGGGAAGTTTAAGCTTTATGGCTACTTTAGCTAAAAATGAATGGTATATAGGTCACTGTGCCTTTAAATTACAGCGGTCAGGTAGAACTTTCTAGAACATGGACCATTCATTTATCTCCCATTGTGCTCATTGACAGTAATGAGAAGCAGAGCATCAGTCAATGAAAAATCATCGTGAAGAACCTTACTAAGGAAGTATGAAAGTAGGGGTCCCCATTCAGGACCCCCATCTATAAGCCAGAGTGAAGAGCAGCTGCAAAGAGCGTCTCTTGATCTGGAGGACCTAGGACGTCCATGCATTGCACAGACCATTCATTAATTTCAATAAGCGATGTGCAATACTCCTTTTCACCTGTGGTGGTGCTGTAGCAAAACTGAACACTTGCTTTGAACAGAGCTGATTGCAGGTGATACAAGCAGAAAGACGCACTGTGATCAGCGTAAGACCTTCAGAGCTTGATGCATTTGCTAAAGAATAGAGAGAGAATATAAGTTTAAAGCAAAAAAAAAAAGTGCATTATTGACCAGTGCGTGCTATGACCAAAACTTTTTTTTTTCAACTTTCCATATATTTTCCAAAAATGGGTTTTCCATTCAAGACTCAATCTATAAGCCAGAGTGGAGTGCAGCTGCAAAGAGCCCCTCTTGCCCTGGAGGACCAGGGACATCCATCCATTGCACGGACCATCCATTGATTTCAATTACAGATGTGCAATACTCCTTTTCACCTGCGGTGGTGCAGTAGGAAGACAGAACACTTGCTGTAGGCCCGTTTCACACTGGTGTTACTGGTTCCGGCAGAGGAAAAGCCTGCCGGATCCGTAACTACCGTGTACATCTGTGCGCTGCCTGAAGTACACCCGGCCGCATTCACTACAATGGGGATCGGCGAAGATCCGGCCGCAGTACGGCAAATATGCTAAAGGACGGCCGAGCAAATATAGCTGCACGCATTTTTGCCGTGCTGCGGCCGGATCTCTGATGGTCCCATTATAGTGAATAGGGCCTGGCGGACTTCAGGCAGAGCACGGTTGTACGCGGTAGTTACCGGCAGGCGAGTAACGCCAGTGTGAAACAGACCTAATAGAGTTGATCGCTGATGATCCAAGCAGCATATGTGTGGGACCTTCTAAGAAAAAAAGAGAAGACATATACATTTTACCCCCAAATATTGGCGCATCCTATAGCCAAACTTTTTTTTCATCTTCAATATATTTTCAAAAACATTTTTTGGGGGAAATCTCCAAATTTCCCTTTACACTTTATGCCCCCAGCGCAGCGGAGATTTGCTTTTGAGCATAAGCCAAGCTCCTGAAAACTTGGACAGTGTAGGACTTATCTAGACTTCCCTGGACTTGTGATCCACATACTTCTGTGGCATCCTCCGGCATTGTCCTATTAATAGCCCGGAAACCAAAAAAAAAAAAAAAAATATACAGAAATTTTTTAAAGATCCATTTGCATAAGTTTTCAGTAAGTTGTGACAGAGGCTTCTCTGCTCCGAGTCCTCCATGCAGAAGGTGAGCCCCGTGTGGCAGCAGCAACACCTTCACTTCTCTCCGTCTCCCCCTACGCGCTCCTGAACACCCAGTTGCCAAGAAGGACGCTGAAGCGAATCGAACACAGTTACTGCTCTAAGTCTCCGGATGACACGGTAAACGTTCGTGCCAAGAATTTTTTTTTTTTTCAATTTTCGATGCCAAGTGCCAAATTGTTCTCATTCTGACAGACAGACCCGGGGACGTTGGTCACCATTTTGAAACGAACCTTTCTTCTCGTTCTCTGCGCAGACTTTGGCAGCCATCTTACAGCTTTGGCAACCATTTTGAGGATGTATCTGGCAGCCTGACACAGCTGCACATTCAGCTCCGTGCACTCGCCGTGCCATTTCTGCAGTTCCAGATAGACTAAATTCCAAAAAATTACAAAATATTACAAAATTACAAAAATATGAAATACATGGTTGGCTGGTCCTCCTGTGCTCGAGATGCCGGCAGCAAAATATTTCTGTCACACGTGTTTGGTTTTATTAAGAAATGGGCTTCCTGAGCCTCAGGTTCTGTGAGGAATCAGGTCCGTGGGATTTTAACCCCTTACGGTCAGATTTCAAACATCAATATTATTGGAATTCCAACCCCCCCAAAAAAAAATTTGATTGAAATTCCAAACTTTCTGCGCTTTTTAATTTTAGCTCTCAGGGCAAAGGGAGTCACTTTCTTGTAAAAGGTCATCGTCATGGGATCAAGCAAAGTCTTAAAAACTTCTTTAGGAACCAGAGGCACCTCTGAGGTACAGGGTATCGATACCTCAATTATATGGAGAAGTTCTGCACTGTAGCAAAATATTTTAAAAAAATAATGAAAGTTTGTGGAAAATAAAATATACAAAAAAATAACATTGTCCTCGTTTCTTTCTATCCTATGGGAAAAGTCACGTGGACTGTGGGAGAACACAATTTTGAGGACCTCTAGATAACAGGTCTTGATGTTTTCTAAAGTATAAGACCACCTATAACACTGAATAAAAAAGTTTGACACTATGCCAGCCTCCCGCTTTATTTAGGACAGGTGGGAAGGAAGATTACCTAGGAAATCTCTTCAATCACCATTGATTTCCATGAGGTTATGTTCTGATATATACAAATATTTATTTTCAAAAAAATCTAAATTTTTTTTACTAATTGGTCTGCTGTCAACACAACACACTGTACAAGAGAAGAAAAGATACGAGAAACCTTGCAAATTTCTTTCCCCTTAAGCAATAATCCATTGTACAGGGGAGGGGTTCTGCGCCTCAAGTCAACAAATTAGTTAAATCCATACAGCAGGAAATAAAATATGATGAAATGAACCTGGCAAGGGCACAGTGTTCAGTAAACAATGTATTGGAGGCGGCACCTACGTGAAACAATGGAAGCAGGCTTACAAAATACAGAAGCCATTGTTCATGTTCAACGAGGCCGTAAGAAAACATCCAACCGGTAGGACTTTGGAAAGTTATAAGTGGCAAAAGGGGAGCAAAGATAAAAAATAATGATGACCCCATTACCTATGGAAAGCCATGATGACTGGTGGAAACTCTTTTGGTAACCTTCATCTGTTCTAAATAATGGGTCTCAAAGGTATAAGACCCCTTCAACAAAGGAGTCAAAAAGCCTGATACCATGTATTTATGAAGGTAGACCGCTTCATTCTGCCATTCTGGAAGGACTGGAACTGACTGGAAAGAAAGAAAAAAACTACCATGAAAGTGGACTCTCTTCAGTGGTCATGGATTTCCATGGGGTATGTTAGACACATGGAGAGAGTCACTAAGTCAAAAAGTCTGGTGGCACGCCTAAATGAAGAAAAAAAATGAAAAACCGCGGTACTCCAACTTCTCAAATCAAGTCTGTGTTTATTTTTCACCCAGCATGCAACATTTCGACTCCACTGAGTCTTTATCAAGCTTGATAAAGACTCAGTGGAGTCGAAACGTTGCATGCTGGGTGAAAAATAAACATGGACTTGATTTGAGAAGTTGTAATGCTGCGGTTTTTCCTTTAATTTCTCCATCTTGGGATCCCTAGAGGCTAGGATCCGACACCACAGGCACCTCCACCGAATGGACTCACTGAGACAAGAAGGTGGTGCTGTCTTACTTTATTTTTTCTATACTCCTATATGAAGGAACTTTGAAAGTTTCCTCTTAAGCAAGAATCGATTGGTCCTAAAGTCTTGAGAATTCCCACCACGTTGCACAAAAAAGGCAATCATGTCTACTCAGGGTTGAATTGGAACCTCATCAGAGAGTAGTGAGTGAGTTATTCAATCAACATTTGTGAGTGAAATGTATTGGAAATGTTCAATCCAACTATAGATATTGGTTGGATGAAGAACAAGTGAACGTTATAAAATTGGAGAACTTTGGTGCTGAATTGGAGGGAAACGATCGTGGTGGCCTCAATAATAATCAACACCACCGACTACTATTTCAAAAGATTTCCCAATAGTGACAAATCTACATAAAATTAGTTGTCCTCAACTAATGAAGTCCATGGGATGGTCCTCACCCATGATACATCGGAAGAGATGGGTTCTCTAGGAGGTTTAATAATGGCCTACACTACCTTTGGTTTCTGGGATACAGACTGATCTCATTATACCAAATTCTTTAAGAACTTTACAACTAAGGACCTAACATTGGCTGGTCCTGGTCCGGGGTTAACCACCACGATTTCAAATATTCCTTGGGCCAAAAATTAGCAATGCAAGAAACGATTATTTGTCTGCAACCATAAAACAACACACAACATGCAAATATCAAAATGTTTGAACAAAAACTTTACAAAAAGAAAAAAAAAAAGAAAAGGGGATTATAACACAGTTGGACAAATCTGGTGATGTCAACTCCAATGTCTATTCCTCACCCAGTGAGTCCACCAATCCTGTCAAATCTACAATGATTATAATCGTATTCAACTAATTAAGTAGTATGGATGGTCTTGACCCATGATACACTGGAGGAGATGGGTTCACCAAGAGGTTTAATAATGGCCTACACTGCCTTTGGTTTCTGGGATACAGACTGATCTCATTATACCAAATTCTTTAAGAACTTTACAACTAAGGACCTAACATTGGCTGTTCCTGGTCCGGGGTTAACCACCACGATTTAAAATATTCCATGGGCCAAAAATTAGCAATGCAAGAAACGATTATTTGTCTGCAACCATAAAACAACACACAACATGCAAATATCAAAATGTTTGAACAAAAACTTTACAAAAATTTTCAAAAAGTGAATTCTATATAGTGAAATGCCTCCTAAACATCACACCTTCATCCAGACCAGAGTTTCAGTTCCACCTCACATTACACATTCTATCTTCTTCGAAAGGACCACCACCACAGAGGACCCCTTTAAGCGGCCGTCTAACAGACGTTTCTCTATTTTCTATACATCAATGAACCCTTTCTTGTCCATCTCTCATGTATCCCAACAAAGAACAGACACAAAGTATCACCAGGAGAACTTCACCCAGGACGAGTCTTGTGTAGAAAACTTTTAGTTACCACGAGGCTGTGACCTTGAGGTCTAATGTAACCGGTGCCTCAAATCACTCTTTCCCCCTACAGAGCAATTATTAAGGGAATGAATTGATTGTGGTTAATTTGAGATGTGATCAAAAATGAATGAAAAAAGCTGTAAATGACAGGGTGACATCTGAACCGAAGACAAAAAAATCTGCCAGCATTTTTTGAATTTTTTTTTCTATAGGAAGAGAGTATTTGCAGCTGTATGACGTAAACTGCAGTACTAGAGGGTAAAACCCGCTGATAAATTGTTCCATCGATCCTGTTCAGTTTCACTTACCATAATTATAGCCCAGTAATGGATGACACGAGTGATATATTTTTACTTTAGAGAAAAGCCAAGAGTTTTTCTGTCGCTTTATGAGATTAGACCTAATCCTTTCAATTAATATAGTATGATTGATATCTAAAAGCGCAGCCGCGGAGCAACGTATGCCTCAAGCTCTCCTATTAAATATTACTCGTTCAGTATCGATCTACCATCGGGTGGGGACAGTGGTGGGGGGAGGGGCCCCCGATTTCCAACTTGTGGTGCAATTTTGTTGATTTGATAGATTGATATCTTCCACCAATTTTCTAAAATGATGAAAATTAGCTTTTTGGTTCCCTCTAATAAAACGTAATGCTTTATTGTTATTATTATTGAATGGGTGTAGATCTCATGAGCCCATTGTCACTCTAGGAAATTGTTTCCTTTGATAAATTGCTTGGATTAATCCCCTCTAATTATATACCGAACTGGATACCGGGCCTTTTCATGAATAGAAAGAGCTTCTGCTGCGGTGGGAGAGGAGGAAATATCCCATAATTGACGGACAAGGGGGGGGAAAAAAGCTCTTAAAGACATAACAGCAAAATAATAGATCTCCATCTGTATACAAAGTGATACAAATGTATATTTTAAACAATAGTAGCAACCTGTTTTCTAATGCTAATCTGAAGGGAGAGAATTCAGATCGTGGTAGACAAGTGGCCACAGCTAGTGATGGACGAAGATCGGGCGGGATGATTTGCGTTCGCGATCAAATGTTCGCGAACCGCGCGTTCGCGGCGGGCCCCGTTCACTTTAATGGCAGGCGAACCTGAAAAACCTTCAGGTCATATTTGCAGCCAGCAAACACTTACTAGAAGTGCACAAATAGTGCCACAACATGGACAGTGATATACCAGAGGGGGATCATTGGCAGAAATTCCCCCCAAAAATAGTGTCAGAATGAGCACCAGTGCACAGCGGAGCAGCGTGACGGAGAGGGGAGGCCGCCATGTACTGACAGAGCGCTAACTGGTCCTGGTGGTCAGAGATGAGGACTGTGTTTCCCAAGGATCATTTTCTACTGGGAAATACAGGGCACAGTATAATACACTAGAATCTATATAATATAAAGATATTAGCCCTACCCTCGAATGATAATACAATTAGGTGGTCATTTATTATATAGAAATACGTCTATATTAGGCGTATTACTGACACAGATTGTGGCGCAAAGGTCCTTAGCACCGCAATCTGCATATTTTTCCCGCTCATGCCAGGTCTAAAAAAGGATGGCGTGGGCAGGGGAAAGGGTTACAGTTATGGCCATCCAGTTATTGGATAAAACCGCCATACATTGACCGGATAATACAGATGTACAGTGACCGGATAACACCGCCATACCGTGACCGGATAAAAGGGTATAAGAGGGCACAGTACAGGGAATGACTAGGGGCACTGCACAGGGTGTGGTATGAGATTACAATGTAGGGTATAAGGGGGCACAGTACAGGGTGGGGGGCACAGTCACATGACCCTGTGACATTAGAAGGTCCTTATGTTGAATGCGGTTCATACGCCACCATAATGAGAGGCAGAGGAGTGAGACAGGGGTGTGATTATGTGGCTAGAGATAAAAAATGTAACTGTCGGCCAGTACAGGCCCCAAAAATTAGCCAATAGGCATTCACCTGACAGCAAAGGCCTTTTATGCCGCTGTATATACATAAGGCAAGGACCATTCTTTGTTCTGGGTGGTGGCGGATATGTGTGGGCTGGCATGAGGAAATTCAATTACACGTTGTCATCACACGAGATTCATGCCTCATTCATTTTTAGAAATTTGAGGTAGTCCACACTGTCGTGAGCTAGGCGAGTGAGCTTATCGGTCACGATCCCCCCTGCTGCGCTGAACGTCCTTTCGGACACTCGACGAGGGGCAAGCCAAGAGTTCCATGGCAAACTGTGCCAGCTCTGGCCACAGGTCAAGCCTGCACAACCAGTAGTCCAGGGGTTCATCGCTTCTCAGAGGGTCCACATCGGCTGTTAACCCGATGTAGTCGGACCGGACACCTGTCGGTCTAGGCGTTCCCTGAGGCTGGATCCGGAGGGCGGCTGTCGATGGGTTGGTTGCAAGAATAATCTCATATCCGAAGTGACCAACACATCTTCAAACCGCCCTCTTCTTGCAGGCGCGGTAGGATTGATACCCACACCTGTTTCGCTGTGGGTGGAAATTCCTCTGCCAGCGCCCCCAACAGAAGAATGCAGCATCTCTCGCAGCAAGGCCTGGAAATGCTGAATTCTGACAGCCCTCTGTGATGCTGGTAACATGTCCGCCATTTTGTGTTTGTACTGGGGGTCTAAATACGTTGCCACCCAGTACTGGTCCTTGACCTTTATGCTTTTTATACGGGGGTCCCTCTTCAAAACACTGGAGCATGAAGGCCCCCATTTGCACGAAATTGGAAGCGGTGGAGCGCCCTGGCTCCTGCTCATCGTCCAGGAGAATGTCATCCTCGTTCTCCTCCCCCCAGCCACGGACAACACCAGGGATCCCAGAAAAGTTTAAAGCAAGCTCTTCTTGCTCCTCCTCCTCCTCCGCCCCGGCACCATCCTCCTCCTCCTCCTCTTCAGACTCCTGTTGACTTGTCTCAGATGGAGTAGCCACCCCCCCCACCCCCCGGGAATTCATTCAGCATTGCGACTTCCTAATCTTCCAGCTCCTTGATCAATGACACAACGCAATGCACGCTTCAGAAAGAAGGCGTAAGGTACGATGTCACTGATGGCGTCCTAGCTGCGACTGACCAGTTTGGTGATCTCATCAAATGGCCACAGAAGTCTGAGCAGCCACTGGCGCGGTGAAAAGAAACCAAGCTCCCCAGAACCTGTCCTGCTGCAGAGGTCGTACAGGTAGTCGTTAACTGACCATTTCTGCTGGAGCAGCCTATCGAGCATATACAAGGTGGAGTTCCATCGCGTCAGGCTGTCACAACTCAGACGTCTGACGGGCAAGTGGTGTCGCCTCTGAACGTCAGCAAGGCGAGCCATGGCCGTGCAAGATCTTCTAAAATGGCCAGAGATTTTCTTGGCCTGCTGTAAGACGTCCTGGACCCCGGGGTATTTGGCAACAAATCGTTGCACGACTAAGTTCAGGACGTGTGCCATGCACGGCACGTGTGTCATTTTGCCCTGTTTCAGCGCGCTCAGCAGATTGGCACCGTTTTCGCACACCACTTTACCAACTGTCAAAGTGAGCGGGGTTAGCCACTGATCGGCCTGTGACCGCAGAGCTGAAAGCAGTACAGGACCGGTGTGGCTCTTGGCTTCCAGGCACAACAGCCGCAGCACAGCATGGCAACGTCTCACCTGGCACGTCGAATAGGTTCTTGGGAGCTTGGGGGGTGCAGCGGAAGAGGCGGTAGCAGCGGAAAAGGAGGAGTCAGTCGAGGAGGAGACGAAGGATGGAGGAGGAGGAGATGAAGAAGAGGCAGGCCTGCATGCAATCAGTGGAGGTAACACCAAATCCATATGGGTGCCACGGGTTGCATGCTTGACGGCCATCAGAAGGTTCACCCAGTGGTCAAATGTATCTTGGCACTGACACTGTGTGTGTCCATGTGCTGAAACGTCTCAATTGGCTGTCCTGTACCACCTGATGGATGTGTCATGGGTCAAAGTTCGGCGCAATGCAAAAGAATATGGCGCGCGTGGACATTGACATATGTTCACATATTCGGCAGATCGCAAATGCGCAAAGTTTGCCGTGAACCGCAAGGCCATCACTAGCCATAGCAGCCAATGAGATTCCAGCTCTCACCAACCAAATATCAAAAATACCAGAAACATGAATAAGGCTACTTTCACACTAGCGTTTTCCGGCAGGATTCAGCAAAAACGCTTCCGTTACTGATAATACAACCGTCTGCATCTGTTACGAATGGATCCGGTTGTATTATCTCTAACATTGCAAGACGGGTCCGTCATGAACTCCATTGAAAGTCAATGGGGGACGGATCCGTTTTCTATTGTGTCAGAGAAAACTGATCCGTCACCATTGACTTGCATTGTGGGTCATGACTGATCCGTCTTGCTCCGCATCCCAGGACGGAAATCAAACCGCAGCACGCTGCTCTCCGGTATGAGAACGGAACAGAATGCATTTTGGAGCGCTCCGTTCTGTTCAGTTACGTTTTGTCCCCATTGACAATGAACGGGGATAAAACTGAAGCGTTTTTTTTCCGGTACTGAGACCCTATGAAGGATCTCAATACCGGAAAATATTTACGCTAGTGTGAAAGTAGCCTAAGACGTAGCTATTTGCTGAGAGATGTGATTTCTTATAGAGTTGGGTGAGGCGTTACTAGGATATTTTCTAGCTTTAGGCTAACTGGACCCGGGGGCTGGTAGACTTGCAGAAGTTCCACACAAATTTCCATGTGGATTCCGCACTCAATCCATATCAAAGTCCACATGTGGTACCTGCGGATATGGTTGCAGATATGATGCAAATTTGCCGCTGATCTCACCCTTGCATTGAAAAACGTGAAATGCGCACCAAAAAGCACACAAACAGTACGTATGCTGCAGCTTGTACAACAGACTGGTCTAATCTCGTAGACTTTGCTGGTATTCTATTACCCTGTGGGGTTTTTTCTGCATGAAAAAAATGCATGTAATCCGCAACATGCGCCTTAGGATTTGCAGTTTTTCATGCCGCGGTTCTGTACGTAGATTAGCCCCATTCAATGTGGTCTGTGGCTACCCATCATGAGATTCCGCCCCAAGAATTCAAAGGTAAATACATTTTTTTCCCCATGATACAGATTTCAAATCTATGTCAAGAAAATCCTCACCATATTACAAACAACGGAAATCGGAATACAAATGGAATTCGCGCAGACAAATCTACATGAAAATTCTGCCTTCTGAATATGCCCTTATTCTGGATCCACTGAGGTTTACACATTTTTTTTTTTTACACTTTCTTTTACTCGTCTATAAATGTCCGATAGGAGCGAATCCTGCCGCCGCTATGAACGGACAGACAAGCGCGGAGTATGGGAGTACAGAAAATAGCCGGACCAGCCTACTGTCTTGTGGATATGCCATAAGATGGGAAATTTGCCACATATTAATTGAGAAAAGCTGTTAAAAAAAATAAAAACTGTCTCGTTATCTTCTAGGAACATGACAAGTCACCACCCACCCCAGCCCTGCCATGGTAAAACCCAAATCTACGAGCACCAGCTTCTTTTAAATTTTGGTTCACACTCCAGCAATGTGCAAACCCCATAGTAAACGTTTATGGCTCGTGCACACGACCGTATGTATTTTGTGGTCCACAAAACACGGATCCGCAAAAAAACAAAAAAAGGATGACATCATTTTTTTTTTTTTTGCTGATCCATTGTAACAATGCCTATCCTTGTCTGCAAATCGGACAACAATAGGACACGTTCTATTTTTTATTTTGCAGAACGGACTTGCGGACATACGGATATTTCCGTATTTTTTGCGTCACAGTTGAAATAAAAAAAACAGGAAAATAAAGTAACTAAATAAGCATAACATTACCATTTCTGCAAAATTTCTGGGACATAAATTGTAATTGTTGCAAATTGAATTTCAAAAATATTTTTTTTAAACAATAATAATATATACAGGTGAAACTCAAAAAATTAGAATATCGCGCAAAGTTCATTTATTTCAGTAATGCAACTTAAAAGGTGAAAGTAACATATGAGATAAACTCGTTACATATTGTTGAGTCTATATTTGTTATAATTTGGATGATTATGGCTTACAGCTTATGAAACCCCAAAGTCACAATCTCAGGTCCCCTTTGCTCAGGGGGTATGGGTTAAAAGTTAAGACTAAAGGGCGACACTTTGAGCCTAGAACATTGAACCTTTTCACAAAATTCTAATTTTAAGCTGCATTAATGCAATTCCTTTTAATTTGCATTACTGAAATAAATGGATTTTTGCACGATATTCTAATTTTTCGAGTTTCACCCGTACATAAGGATGAGATGAGGCTGAATTGTAATAAGAGTAAAATCTATGGGTAAAGCTATAACTTCTCTGTACATTCATCTGTTTCTGGTCTTGGCTGGAGATTTTTTATACTGGAAAACAGACCCACCGCGCAGGGAACAGACTGAAAACCCTATATTGATCGTTGTATTGATTTTACCGCATGAAGAGCCTCAAGTAGGGAAGAAACGGTGAAAGCTAGAATTTCTTTTTTATTTTCTGTACTTCCCTGACTTATTGGCTGCCAAACACTGTGGCCTTCTCCATCTCGAGCCCTGCAAGGCGGCTTGTGTTGCATCTAGGCAGGATGTCTGCCTAAGATAATACGGGCTGAGGGCAGACGATTTTCTGCAGGAGCTGATTAAGTCACTGACTTCCAAAATGACCCTCACAGGTCCCATATGCAGAAACGTAAGAAAGTTCCACTGTGGACGCCCAAAACTCTGACATCAGCGGATGGGATTCTCTGCAAAAACGTTGGAAGGTCATAATGAAGGAGAGACGGTGAAATGAAATGAAGGGCAAATATATATTTTTTTTTTCGATTTTGGAAAGACAAAATAAAGAAAAAAAGTATAAAATGCATATAAAATAATAAAAAATATATACAGGTCGTGCATATACAACACAGTTCTGAAGTCTAATGTAGTTCATTATACTAGAAACAGGATTCATATGGAATTGTCATAAATGTATTAGATGCATGACAAGATAGATAGATAGATAGATAGATAGATAGATAGATAGATAGATAGATAGATATGAGATAGATAGATATATAGATAGATAGATAGATCTTGGTATATTATTATTTATGCTCTATTTACTAGAGTTACCCTTCTAGAAGATAGATGGAGAAAAGAAGGTTTGTACACAAACATAGAAGAGGACTCTATACTGTAAGAGCGGTGAGACTATGGACTCTTTACTGTAAGAGCAGTGAGATTATGGACTCTTTACTGTAAGAGCAGTGAGACTATGGACTCTTTACTGTAAGAGCAGTGAGACTATGGACTCTTTACTGTAAGAGCAGTGAGACTATGGACTCTATACTGTAAGAGCAGTGAGACTATGGACTCTTTACTGTAAGAGCAGTGAGATTATGGACTCTTTACTGTAAGAGCAGTGAGACTATGGACTCGTTACGGTAAGAGCAGTGAGACTATGGACTCTATACTGTAAGAGCAGTGAGACTATGGACTCTTTACTGTAAGAGCAGTGAGACTATGGACTCTTTACTGTAAGAGCAGTGAGACTATGGACTCTTTACTGTAAGAGCAGTGAGACTATGGACTCTTTACTGTAAGAGCAGTGAGACTATGGACTCTTTACTGTAAGAGCAGTGAGACTATGGACTCTTTACTGTAAGAGCAGTGAGACTATGGACTCTTTACGGTAAGTGCAGTGAGACTATGGAGCTCTATACTGTAAGAGCAGTGAGACTATGGACTCTTTACTGTAAGAGCAGTGAGACTATGGACTCTTTACTGTAAGAGCAGTGAGACTATGGACTCTTTACTGTAAGAGCAGTGA
The DNA here is from genome assembly GCF_905171765.1 of Bufo bufo. Taxonomy (NCBI): domain Eukaryota; kingdom Metazoa; phylum Chordata; class Amphibia; order Anura; family Bufonidae; genus Bufo; species Bufo bufo. The sequence continues at coordinate 219,533,011 of NC_053397.1, forward strand.
GACTATGGACTCTATACGGTAAGAGCAGTGAGATTATGGACTCTTTACTGTAAGAGCAGTGAGATTATGGACTCTTTACTGTAAGAGCAGTGAGATTATGGACTCTTTACTGTAAGAGCAGTGAGACTATGGACTCTTTACTGTAAGAGCAGTGAGACTATGGACTCGTTACGGTAAGAGCAGTGAGACTATGGACTCTTTACAGTAAGTGCAGTGAGACTATGGACTCTTTACGGTAAGAGCAGTGAGACTATGGAGCTCTATACTGTAAGAGCGGTGAGACTATGGACTCTTTACTGTAAGAGCAGTGAGACTATGGACTCTTTACTGTAAGTGCAGTGAGACTATGGACTCTTTACTGTAAGAGCAGTGAGACTATGGACTCTTTACTGTAAGAGCAGTGAGACTATGGACTCTATACGGTAAGAGCAGTGAGACTATGGACTCTTTACGGTAAGAGCAGTGAGACTATGGACTCTTTACTGTAAGAGCAGTGAGACTATGGACTCGTTACGGTAAGAGCAGTGAGACTATGGACTCTTTACGGTAAGTGCAGTGAGACTATGGACTCTTTACGGTAAGAGCAGTGAGATTATGGACTCTTTACTGTAAGAGCGGTGAGACTATGGACTCTATACGGTAAGAGCAGTGAGACTATGGACTCTTTACTGTAAGAGCAGTGAGACTATGGACTCTTTACGGTAAGAGCAGTGAGACTATGGACTTTTTACTGTAAGAGCAGTGGGACTATGGACTCTTTACTGTAAGAGCAGTGAGACTATGGACTCTTTACGGTAAGTGCAGTGAGACTATGGACTCTTTACGGTAAGAGCAGTGAGACTATGGACTCTTTACTGTAAGAGCAGTGAGACTATGGACTCTTTACGGTAAGAGCAGTGAGACTATGGACTCTTTACTGTAAGAGCAGTGAGACTATGGACTCTTTACGGTAAGAGAAGTGAGACTATGGACTCTATACTGTAAGAGCAGCGAGACTATGGACTCTTTACTGTAAGAGCAGTGAGACTATGGACTCTTTACTGTAAGAGCAGTGAGACTATGGACTCTTTACGGTAAGAGCAGTAAGACTATGGACTCTTTACGGTAAGAGAAGTGAGACTATGGACTCTATACTGTAAGAGCAGCGAGACTATGGACTCTTTACTGTAAGAGCAGTGAGACTATGGACTCTTTACTGTAAGGGCAGCGAGACTATGGACTCTGTACTGTAAAAGCAGCAAGACTATGGACTCTTTACGGTAAGAGCAGTGAGACTATGGACTCTTTACGGTAAGAGAAGTGAGACTATGGACTCGTTACGGTAAGAGCAGTGAGACTATGGACTCGTTACGGTAAGAGCAGTGAGACTATGGACTCTTTACTGTAAGAGCAGTGAGACTATGGACTCTTTACGGTTAGAGCAGTGAGACTATGGACTCTTTACGGTTAGAGCAGTGAGACTATGGACTCTTTACAGTAAAAGCAGTGAGACTATGGACACTTTACGGTAAGTGCAGTGAGACTATGGACTCTGTACTGTAAGAGCAGTGAGACTATGGACTCTACTGTAAGAGCAGTGAGACTATGGACTCTTTACTGTAAGAGCGGTGAGACTATGGACTCTTTAGTGTAAGAGCAGTGAGACTATGGACTCTTTAGTGTAAGAGCAGTGAGACTATGGACTCTTTAGTGTAAGAGCAGTGAGACTATGGACTCTTTACTGTAAATGCGGTGAGACTATGGACTCTATACTGTAAGAGCAGCGAGACTATGGACTCTACTGTAAGAGCAGTGAGACTATGGACTCTTTACTGTAAGAGCAGTGAGACTATGGACTCTTTACTGTAAGAGCAGTGAGACTATGGACTCTTTACTGTAAGAACAGTGAGACTATGGACTCTTTACGGTAAGAGCAGTGAGACTATGGACTCTTTACGGTAAGAGCAGTGAGACTATGGACTCTTTACTGTAAGAGCAGTGAGACTATGGACTCTTTACGGTAAGTGCAGTGAGACTATGGACTCTGTACTGTAAGAGCAGTGAGACTATGGACTCTTTACTGTAAGAGCAGTGAGACTATGGACTCTTTACGGTAAGTGCAGTGAGACTATGGACTCTTTACTGTAAGAGCGGTGAGACTATGGACTCTTTAGTGTAAGAGCAGTGAGACTATGGACTCTTTAGTGTAAGAGCAGTGAGACTATGGACTCTTTAGTGTAAGAGCAGTGAGACTATGGACTCTTTACTGTAAGAGCAGTGAGACTATGGACTCTATACTGTAAGAGCAGCGAGACTATGGACTCTTTACGGTAAGTGCAGTGAGACTATGGACTCGTTACAGTAAGAGCAGTGAGACTATGGACTCTTTACTGTAAGAGCAGTGAGACTATGGACTCTTTACTGTAAGAACAGTGAGACTATGGACTCTTTACGGTAAGAGCAGAGAGACTATGGACTCTTTACGGTAAGTGCAGTGAGACTATGGACTCTGTACTGTAGGAGCAGTGAGACTATGGACTCTACTGTAAGAGCAGTGAGACTATGGACTCTACTGTAAGAGCGGTGAGACTATGGACTCTTTACAGTAAGAGCAGTGAGACTATGGACTCTACTGTAAGAGCAGTGAGACTATGGACTCTTTACTGTAAGAGCGGTGAGACTATGGACTCTTTAGTGTAAGAGCAGTGAGACTATGGACTCTTTAGTGTAAGAGCAGTGAGACTATGGACTCTTTAGTGTAAGAGCGGTGAGACTATGGACTCTTTACTGTAAATGCGGTGAGACTATGGACTCTATACTGTAAGAGCAGCGAGACTATGGACTCTACTGTAAGAGCGGTGAGACTATGGACTCTTTACTGTAAGAGCAGTGAGACTATGGACTCTTTACTGTAAGAGCAGTGAGACTATGGACTCTTTACTGTAAGAACAGTGAGACTATGGACTCTTTACGGTAAGAGCAGTGAGACTATGGACTCTTTACTGTAAGAGCAGTGAGACTATGGACTCTTTACTGTAAGAGCAGTGAGACTATGGACTCTTTACGGTAAGTGCAGTGAGACTATGGACTCTGTACTGTAAGAGCAGTGAGACTATGGACTCTTTACTGTAAGAGCAGTGAGACTATGGACTCTTTACGGTAAGTGCAGTGAGACTATGGACTCTTTACTGTAAGAGCGGTGAGACTATGGACTCTTTAGTGTAAGAGCAGTGAGACTATGGACTCTTTAGTGTAAGAGCAGTGAGACTATGGACTCTTTAGTGTAAGAGCAGTGAGACTATGGACTCTTTACTGTAAGAGCAGTGAGACTATGGACTCTATACTGTAAGAGCAGCGAGACTATGGACTCTTTACGGTAAGTGCAGTGAGACTATGGACTCGTTACAGTAAGAGCAGTGAGACTATGGACTCTTTACTGTAAGAGCAGTGAGACTATGGACTCTTTACTGTAAGAACAGTGAGACTATGGACTCTTTACGGTAAGAGCAGAGAGACTATGGACTCTTTACGGTAAGTGCAGTGAGACTATGGACTCTGTACTGTAGGAGCAGTGAGACTATGGACTCTACTGTAAGAGCAGTGAGACTATGGACTCTACTGTAAGAGCGGTGAGACTATGGACTCTTTACAGTAAGAGCAGTGAGACTATGGACTCTACTGTAAGAGCAGTGAGACTATGGACTCTTTACTGTAAGAGCGGTGAGACTATGGACTCTTTAGTGTAAGAGCAGTGAGACTATGGACTCTTTAGTGTAAGAGCAGTGAGACTATGGACTCTATACTGTAAGAGCAGTGAGACTATGGACTCTATACTGTAAGAGCAGCGAGACTATGGACTCTTTACTGTAAGAGCAGTGAGACTATGGACTCTTTACTGTAAGAGCAGTGAGACTATGGACTCTATACTGTAAGAGCAGTGAGACTATGGACTCTTTACTGTAAGAGCAGTGAGACTATGGACTCTGTACTGTAAGAGCAGTGAGACTATGGACTCTTTACTGTAAGAGCAGTGAGACTATGGACTCTGTACTGTAAGAGCAGTGAGACTATGGACTCTATACTGTAAGAGCAGTGAGACTATGGACTCTATACTGTAAGAGCGGTGAGACTATGGACTCTATACTGTAAGAGCGGTGAGAGTATGGACTCTTTACTGTAAGAGCAGTGAGACTATGGACTCTTTACTGTAAGAGCAGTGAGACTATGGACTCTATACTGTAAGAGCAGCGAGACTATGGACTCTTTACGGTAAGTGCAGTGAGACTATGGACTCGTTACAGTAAGAGCAGTGAGACTATGGACTCTTTACTGTAAGAGCAGTGAGACTATGGACTCTTTACTGTAAGAGCAGTGAGACTATGGACTCTTTACGGTAAGAGCAGTGAGACTATGGACTCTTTACGGTTAGAGCAGTGAGACTATGGACTCTTTACAGTAAAAGCAGTGAGACTATGGACACTTTACGGTAAGTGCAGTGAGACTATGGACTCTGTACTGTAAGAGCAGTGAGACTATGGACTCTACTGTAAGAGCAGTGAGACTATGGACTCTTTACTGTAAGAGCGGTGAGACTATGGACTCTTTAGTGTAAGAGCAGTGAGACTATGGACTCTTTAGTGTAAGAGCAGTGAGACTATGGACTCTTTAGTGTAAGAGCAGTGAGACTATGGACTCTTTACTGTAAATGCGGTGAGACTATGGACTCTATACTGTAAGAGCAGCGAGACTATGGACTCTACTGTAAGAGCGGTGAGACTATGGACTCTTTACTGTAAGAGCAGTGAGACTATGGACTCTTTACTGTAAGAGCAGTGAGACTATGGACTCTTTACTGTAAGAACAGTGAGACTATGGACTCTTTACGGTAAGAGCAGTGAGACTATGGACTCTTTACTGTAAGAGCAGTGAGACTATGGACTCTTTACTGTAAGAGCAGTGAGACTATGGACTCTTTACGGTAAGTGCAGTGAGACTATGGACTCTGTACTGTAAGAGCAGTGAGACTATGGACTCTTTACTGTAAGAGCAGTGAGACTATGGACTCTTTACGGTAAGTGCAGTGAGACTATGGACTCTTTACTGTAAGAGCAGTGAGACTATGGACTCTTTACTGTAAGAGCAGTGAGACTATGGACTCTTTAGTGTAAGAGCAGTGAGACTATGGACTCTTTAGTGTAAGAGCAGTGAGACTATGGACTCTTTACTGTAAGAGCAGTGAGACTATGGACTCTATACTGTAAGAGCAGCGAGACTATGGACTCTTTACGGTAAGTGCAGTGAGACTATGGACTCGTTACAGTAAGAGCAGTGAGACTATGGACTCTTTACTGTAAGAGCAGTGAGACTATGGACTCTTTACTGTAAGAACAGTGAGACTATGGACTCTTTACGGTAAGAGCAGAGAGACTATGGACTCTTTACGGTAAGTGCAGTGAGACTATGGACTCTGTACTGTAGGAGCAGTGAGACTATGGACTCTACTGTAAGAGCAGTGAGACTATGGACTCTACTGTAAGAGCGGTGAGACTATGGACTCTTTACAGTAAGAGCAGTGAGACTATGGACTCTACTGTAAGAGCAGTGAGACTATGGACTCTTTACTGTAAGAGCGGTGAGACTATGGACTCTTTAGTGTAAGAGCAGTGAGACTATGGACTCTTTAGTGTAAGAGCAGTGAGACTATGGACTCTTTAGTGTAAGAGCAGTGAGACTATGGACTCTTTACTGTAAATGCGGTGAGACTATGGACTCTATACTGTAAGAGCAGCGAGACTATGGACTCTACTGTAAGAGCGGTGAGACTATGGACTCTTTACTGTAAGAGCAGTGAGACTATGGACTCTTTACTGTAAGAGCAGTGAGACTATGGACTCTTTACTGTAAGAACAGTGAGACTATGGACTCTTTACGGTAAGAGCAGTGAGACTATGGACTCTTTACTGTAAGAGCAGTGAGACTATGGACTCTTTACTGTAAGAGCAGTGAGACTATGGACTCTTTACGGTAAGTGCAGTGAGACTATGGACTCTGTACTGTAAGAGCAGTGAGACTATGGACTCTTTACTGTAAGAGCAGTGAGACTATGGACTCTTTACGGTAAGTGCAGTGAGACTATGGACTCTTTACTGTAAGAGCGGTGAGACTATGGACTCTTTAGTGTAAGAGCAGTGAGACTATGGACTCTTTAGTGTAAGAGCAGTGAGACTATGGACTCTTTAGTGTAAGAGCAGTGAGACTATGGACTCTTTACTGTAAGAGCAGTGAGACTATGGACTCTATACTGTAAGAGCAGCGAGACTATGGACTCTTTACGGTAAGTGCAGTGAGACTATGGACTCGTTACAGTAAGAGCAGTGAGACTATGGACTCTTTACTGTAAGAGCAGTGAGACTATGGACTCTTTACTGTAAGAACAGTGAGACTATGGACTCTTTACGGTAAGAGCAGAGAGACTATGGACTCTTTACGGTAAGTGCAGTGAGACTATGGACTCTGTACTGTAGGAGCAGTGAGACTATGGACTCTACTGTAAGAGCAGTGAGACTATGGACTCTACTGTAAGAGCGGTGAGACTATGGACTCTTTACAGTAAGAGCAGTGAGACTATGGACTCTACTGTAAGAGCAGTGAGACTATGGACTCTTTACTGTAAGAGCGGTGAGACTATGGACTCTTTAGTGTAAGAGCAGTGAGACTATGGACTCTTTAGTGTAAGAGCAGTGAGACTATGGACTCTATACTGTAAGAGCAGTGAGACTATGGACTCTATACTGTAAGAGCAGCGAGACTATGGACTCTTTACTGTAAGAGCAGTGAGACTATGGACTCTTTACTGTAAGAGCAGTGAGACTATGGACTCTATACTGTAAGAGCAGTGAGACTATGGACTCTTTACTGTAAGAGCAGTGAGACTATGGACTCTGTACTGTAAGAGCAGTGAGACTATGGACTCTTTACTGTAAGAGCAGTGAGACTATGGACTCTGTACTGTAAGAGCAGTGAGACTATGGACTCTATACTGTAAGAGCAGTGAGACTATGGACTCTATACTGTAAGAGCGGTGAGACTATGGACTCTATACTGTAAGAGCGGTGAGAGTATGGACTCTTTACTGTAAGAGCAGTGAGACTATGGACTCTTTACTGTAAGAGCAGTGAGACTATGGACTCTTTACTGTAAGAGCAGTGAGACTATGGAGCTCTCTGCCTGAGGAGGTGGTGATGGTGAGTACAATAAAGGAATTCAGGAGGGGCCTGGACGTATTTCTGGAGTGTAATAATATTACAGGCTATAGCTACTAGAGAGGGGTCGTTGATCCAGGAAGTTAGTCTGATGCCTGATTGGAGTCGGGAATGATTTTTCTTTCCCCTAAAGTGGGGAAAATTGGCTTCTACCTCATGGTTTTTTTTTTTTGCCTTCCTCTGGATCAACTTGCAGGATGACAGGCCGAACTGGATAGACAGGGAGCTTTTTTCAGCCTTATAAACTATGTTATTATGTTAGATAGGACTGAACAGTAGAAAGATAGAAAGATAGATAGATAAATAGACATAATAAGGTTGTTTACATATTAAGAGTTACTTTTTTCTGCTTCCAATAATACAGCAATTCAGATAGTTTTGCTTTCCTTCCCCACATGACAGATTATTGGACGTGCGCGGTAATAATGAGCGTGGTGTACACATGTATTGGCTTGATAACTACAGAGTCCGCAGCATGAACAGAACAGATGAGGGTTTTATGTCCAAACATGGAAACGTTAGATCTGTGGTACACGCCATTATGCAACCGAGGCCAAAGCTGTATGTTCTTTCCCGATGAAGAATCAGGAATTTATCCGGAACATCTGGTCCAGTTACAGAATATTCATTGATGATGCTTATAAAGTCATGGGATGAGGTGGAACCAGAGCAGCCGAAACCATTCTGGGATCAGTACCTTCAAAGACTCAAAGTGGTCTTCAACCTGTGACTCTCCAGTGGCTGCAAAACTACAACTCTCAGCATGACATTAACACCTGCATGGAGTAGTAGCTGTGTACAGGCTGTATATAATATATAATATTATGTAGTATCTGGGCATAGTGGACGCTGTAATAAAACTACAACTCTCAGCATGACATTAACACCTGCAGGGAGTAGTAGCTGTGTACAGGCTGTATATTATATCGTGTAGTCTCTGGGCATAGTGGACGCTGTAGTAAAACTACAACTCCCAGCGTTCCTTCATTCAACCATAGCATACTCTTACGGGGCATCCAGTCCGGTTTGTATCCAAAACCCAACTCTGTATAACACTGATGAGGTCTGACAAGCCTGGAACAGACCTAGGATATACACCAGAACCAAGCCCCATGGGCAAAGTGTGTTTTGGGGAATATTTGATGGATGGGAAGATTGTTCTAAACCAGCGCAGAACTTTCCTGCATACAATGGTAATTGGCTGAAGAATAAGCCCGAGCGCAGCTCTGATAGTCCGCCAGGTATCTGTGCCACAAAACCAAATCTGCAAACAATTGCTTTTCCTGAGCCAGGCGCATTCTGCAAATGTTACATATTTCTCAGGATGTTACAAAATACAAAAAAAATATAATAATAATTGACATCTCCAACTGCAAAAGCCTGATTCTGGCTACGGCTGGTTCAACTCTACTGATCCGATGGGGAGACAAAAGAGGATCTGATTTGGAGTGGGTGCAGGGGATGTCTGGTCGGCTCGAGCTTTGCAGTCTGTCTGGCTGCACACATAAAGCTGGCATGGAAGGAACACAGAGAACCATTATGGGTTGTCTTCAGAGCCTCCCAGCAGCACAAACACATGCGGAAGGTTAAGACAGGCTACAGAGAATGGCATACTTGGCTGTATGTTAAGCCAGGTGGCCTGGGCATATTGGCAACCAGCTGGCGCAATGCCCACTGCATATGGCTCTCAGTGCTTTGTGATTCCCATTAAACCTTCTAAGACTCTTAACCCATTCCATGCCAGATGAGAAAAAAAGGAAAAGAATAAAACAGCTGGGCCCTCGAAGGGCAAACCCAGCTGAATGCGGGGTAAAGGTGGGACGCGGGCGTTCAGAAATGCCCTCCCCTGTTATGTGGATACACCAGAACGTGAATGAAATTTCACTTTTAAATATTTTTTTAAATGGATGATTAGAGCTGAGTCTATCATGTGTGATACTGTCTGCTCAGCTGTGTATCCAATCCTATCATTTGTGATACTGTATGCTTAGAGTGTGTATTCAATCCTATCATGCGTGATACTGTCTGCTCAGCTGTTGTATCTAAGCCTATCATTTGTGATACTGTATGCTTAGCGTGTGTATCCAATCCTATCATGTTTGATACTGTCTGCTCAGCTGTGTATCTAAGCCTATCATGAGTGATTCTGTCTGCTGAGCCAGTGTAACTAAGATTCCCACGTGTGATCCTATCTGCTGAACTGTGTATCTAAGCCTATTATGTGTAAAATGTGTCTGCAGAAATAATGTATGCACATCTATCATGTGCGATACTGTCTGATGAACTGATGTATCTAAGCTTTTATATGTGTTACTGCTTCTACGCCATAATCCTATACTGTGTGATACCGTCTGATGATCTAATATATCTAAGATTTTTATGGGTAATACTACTTCTACACCACTGTAATTAATCCTATACTGTGTGATACTGTCTGATGAACTGACGTATCTAAGCTTTTTACGTGTGATACTGCTTCTACACCACTGTATCTAATCCTGTCCTGTGTGATACCGTCTGATCTTTCTAAGATTTTTATGGGTGATACTGCTTACTATGCCACTGTATCTGATCCTATCCTGAATTGATAGGAATTGACTTATACAAGTCAGCTGATCTGCTGTATCTAAGACTATGAAGTTGGATACAGTCTGGTGAGCGCAGAAATATAAAAGGTATGAAAGGAGAAAGGGGATAATCCAGCAATACACAATCCACATTCGGATTTATTTGGGAAGCAGAGAATCCTATCTGTTTCTGAAATAATTCACAAAGCAGGAGACGTATGGGGGGGGGGGGGGGAGACACGGCGAATACTAGCAGACGTTTAAAGGAAGAAAACTTACGGGTCCAAAGTGAATTAATGAAGGAACGGGACGGTGAGGAGGAGGATGGCTTAACCCAAATGGTGCTGGAGGCCCAGCAGAACCTCACAATAAAAAGTCATGACATGAAAAATGTAACAACGTAAAATAAAATGTAACAAAATGTAACAATGTAAAAAAAAGATACAAAAGTCTATCACACTCAGATTAAATAAAATCAAAAAAATATAATAAAATTCTTCACATAATAAATACATCAATTAAATTAAGAAAACATAGAAATCATTATTCTTTTCAAAAAACAAATTAGACTTTTTGGGCCACTGAAAATATTAGAAATAAAACAATATTTACAAACTGTTTTCATGTCCGAAGGAAAAATATAAACGGATATGTAAAAAAGTAAAAGTGTTTATAAAAAATAAGTCAGGATCCAAAAAAAAGTTAGAAACGTGAGTCAGTAAACACGTTAAAACTTATCAACGGGCCTCAGGAAAAAAAATATATATTTTTTAACGTCCCAGATCCCCCCCTCCCCCCCCAGACAAAGCCAATATTATTTCACTTGTGTTCCAGCAATAACTAGTTTTACATACATTTTGCCCGACTATTAAAGGCAACCTTTCAATCGGCTGGTAACTGGCGAGAGATTTTCCCAGCACGAGGCACATTGTGTTTTATCAATTGGCAGAAAATTCTCCCAATCCCTTCACAACGGGAAATTATCAGCAAGGAGCGCCGCATAGGACTATTTTCGTACACCGTCCCCCAAAATGATTATTTGGTGTGATTTCCCCCCCTCCACGGGAAAACACATAAGAATCAAAAAGAAAAAAAATAATACAGAACTGAAATTTTTTAAAATTTTGATATTTTTTTTTCCCTCTGTGTTCGCGGTGACTCAAGAGCTCGAAGATCAAGCGCTCCGCTTAAGCAAAGCAACAATGGCCGTCCGTTCTGTTCCAATCCTTTTAGCTTAAATATTCACAATGCGCCATTATTACCGAACCATTATCTTCCTTAGCTCTGACAACGGCGTCGTGCGCTCCATGAAAGGCTTCTTTCTTCTCCTGATTATGCTCTAAAACGTGACTTACAGTCATTTTCTACTTTCCCACAATGCACCGCCCAATTACTGTGCCAACATGAGCCGGACGCCACTCTTATTTATTGATAAGAAATAATTACGCGTGGCGAGCCTTAAATCTGACTTGGCCACAATTCCCATATTAACAGTCGAGTAATTAAAAGCAGAAATTAACTCTTTGCAAGCAGCGGCCGTAAATTTCCAACCTGCCCTTGGCTCTTCCGAATGACCCTCATTACGGAGGCTCCGCTTCATGTAATCTTATGATGTGACATCCAGATTTTAGACCGCGCGTGGCCTGGAGAATCAGCCAAGGCTGGAAAGGATTTAAACAAATCGCAAATTTGAAATTTAGATGATCATTTTTAAATCCACCAAAAAATTGAATTTTATTTTTAAATCTTTAAAATGTAATTTTAAATCCAAAAATATTATTAAAAGGATAAAACGTTAGTGGGAGCGCTGCTACATAATTACAGGCCAAATGCTTGTACTCGCCGTGAAATAACAACACTAGAGCAGCACCTTTTCTTAGAAATCTGCATTGTGCTATTCCTCTGTTATTCCTCCTGGAAATGTATGAATACAGTGGAAAATGGACGTTACTACTACGTCTCGACATCTCTGACACTAAAGCAGGTCATACACGTTGGATACATTTTGGCTGGACCCATTGGATTTTAGCATCGAATGTGCATAGCGGCCTCCAGATGGCAGAGGTCTGGGCAGATAAGGATCGGGCAGCTGATTTCAGACGCCTGATCCTTTTGTTTTTGGGGAGAGGTGTCTGCCAATGGTTTTCTCCCCTCTCCCCATTCACAACACATTCATGCTCGGCCAAGCAGAGGAGGAGTATGTATGGTGGGACCGGCAGACCAGTAACTCATTCATAGGGCTTATGCACACAAACGTATTTTCTTTCTGTGTCCGTTCTGGGTTTTTTGCGGACCGTATGCGTAAACATTCATTTCAATGGGTCCGCAAAAAAACAGAAGTTACTCCGTGTGCATTCCATTTCCATATGTCCGTTCCGCAAAAAAAAAACAGAACATTATGGACAAGGATAGGACTGTTCTATTAGGGGCCAGCTGTTCCGTTCTGCAAAATACGGAATGCAGACGGACGTCATCCGTATTTTTGGCGGATTGCAAAATACATACGGTCATGTGCATGAGCCCATATGGCTAGCTTAAGAGCACTAAACAGTCAGCGTTAGGATAGAGGCACACGACCGCGTGCCCCCCGTGGCCGTATTGCGGCCCGCATACAGCGGGTCCGCAATACATGGGCACCGGCTGTGTGAATTCCGCATCACGGATCGCGGACCCATTCACTTGAGTGCTTCCGTGGTGTTTCTGGCCGTGCCTCCGCACCTCAAAAAAGTAGCGCATGGGTCCGCGATCCGCATGCGGCTGCCCCACGGTCTGTGCCCGTGCATTGAGGACCGCAGTTTGCGGTCCGCAGCACGGGCACGGAGCCCTAACGTTCGTGTGCATGAGGCCTTAGACTGTGTGGCGGCAAGCCCACTGACCAGGGGAAAAGTGCCACCCCAATTTATTCCTACAATTCCAGGAGGCATAACAGAGGAACGACACAAGAAAAGGCTCTCAGCGCTGTTATTTCATAGAGAATACAAGTATTTACTATTGCCAGACATGTCCTTTTTAGGTGCCCGGACCTCCTTACCGATCGTTGACCAGCCTATAAATGCATCTCCATGGCGCCGATCAACACTGACGAGTCCACTGGTGCCATTTCGCACTGCAGGTTGGCAGACTTCGCAGCGATCTAACTCTTAAAAAGTTTCAAGGACAGCAGCGAACAATGCAGAACGTTAATCATTCATGCCACATAATTATTGTTCTGTAACTGAGTATTAACAAGCAGCTTGTGTGCGAGGGCCGGGGGTGGGGGGCACCGAGGGCTTCCGCAAACCACAATACATTTAGGCAAAGCCAACTCTTAACAGTTGCTAGAAGTTGCCAAACCAAGGTATCCACACAGCATTGCCGTGACTACGTAGGAGTCAGAGCGGACGGCAATGTGATTAGTCCTAACAGGATAAGGTTATAATGAAGCGAGCGCACATGTTTACTGTTCCAGCAATTACAATGTTACAATTCAGAGACCATTCAAAGGGATTAAGTCATTGCAAAATTAAACTGTGTCGCCATATAATCTCTGCACTGGAGCGGGGAGGAAGTGTAAATCAATGCAATGTATCAGTTGCTATAGGTGTAAAGTGTTATAAGCAATCAGTAACTAAGTAACTACTTAAAGGAATACACTGTGCAAAACCAAGTGCGGAGGCACAGAACGGAACCCCAGAAAGCACTCCGTAGCGTTTCCGTAGTGTTCCGTTCCATGCTTCCATTCCACATTGAAGTGAATGGGTCCGCATCCGTGATGCGGAATGCACACGGAATGGTGCCCTTGTAAATGCGGTCCGCAATATGGCAACGGGCAGCACGCGTTCATGTGAATGAGCCCTTAGGCTACATGCACATGAACGTTGTTTGTTTCCGTGTCCGTTCCATTTTTTTTGCGGATAGGATGTGGACCCATTCATTTCAATGGGTCCGCAAAAAATGTGCTGTCCACATCAGTATGTCCGTTCCGTAGCCGCGCAAAAAAAATAAAACATGTCCTATTCTTGTCCGTTTTAAGGCATGTTACAATGGATCCGAAATTTGCGGACCGCAAAACACATGCGGTCGTGTGCATGTAGCCTTACTCAATAAACAAGCGTTTCACTTTTACACGAACAGTTTGTCGGGAACGAGCATTCACAGGATCTGCTTGCTTTACATGACCGGAAATCTTATGAGATTGGGACCGAACCCAAATGACTTACAGACTAAGATCTCTCACCATTTAGCCGTTTACCTGAAAATGTATTGGTCTTTTTTCTTTACTTTTTTCTTTTGATGTCGGTCGGTGCAGCCAAATAATCCAGTTAAGCTGAAATAAGGAACACTTCCAAAAGTAGCAAAAAGTTTTCAAGTTCCAAAAGATGTTAATATTCTCATGAAGTGACAGGACCATAGAGAACTGACCCCCCAAAATCTAATATCTTAAAAATTGCAATAAGTATGTGCATTATTATTTATATGAAGCAAGGCCTCATGCACACAACCGTTGTTTGATTCCGCATCTGAGCTGCATTTTTTGCGGCCTGGATGCGGACCCCTTCACTTCAAAAGATTCGGACAGCACACAGAGTTGCTCCATTCTGTGGCCCTGCAAAAGAAATAGAACATGTCCTGTTCTTGTCCCATTTGCAGACAAAAATAGGCATAGGTCTTGGTATATTATTATTCGTGCTCTATCGATATTTCACAGTAAGGAGGACCCCCGCATTCACGCCATTCTCTTACCAACCGTAAACTTTCTCGGCTATGGAAGATTTAAATGAAGGATAAAGTTATGTAAGGTATTGTAAATTCTGGCTATGAGCACGGTGCATAATTGCAACCAGGTTTTCGCTCCTGGCAGAACCTCGTCCTCTCCTTCCTCCCAGTTCTTAACCCATTTGGAACCAATGACAAACAAGATGCTACAAATACGACAATCAGGGCCATTTATAAAACCAGACCAGATCCTAGATGCGTCATGAGCCAATGGCCCTTATGGTTCTACAGCCGGATCCGTTTGGTGCATTATCCTAAGGCCTCATGCACACGACCGTTGTTTTATTCCGTGTCCGTTGTTTCGGTTTTTCGTGATTTTCTGCGGACCTATTGACTTTCAATGGGTCCGTTGAAAACTCGGCTAATGCACCGTTTGCCATCCGCGTCCGTGATCCGTGGTTCCAGTCCGTCAAAAAAATATAACCTGTCCTATTATTTTCACGGATATTCAAGTCAATGGGACCGTTAAAAAAACGCGGAGGCACACAAGATTTTCATCCGCGTCCGTGTCCGTTTTTTTCCTATCATTTGCATGGAAAACCTGTCTTAGACTTTTTTTTACTTTCCTTTATGTCTGGTGGTCCTCCAAAAATAAAGGAAGACACACGGAAACAAAAACGGAAACGGATCACGGAACAACGGAACCCCATTTTGCGGAACGGAACACAACAACGGTCATGTGCATGAGGCCTAAAGAGCATAGTCCCACACAAAAAAAAAATAAAACTCTCAAAAATATCTGATCTTGAAGAATTTTCTAAGATGCAGCTGTTTTTATGCCTACTTTGTGCCACTGGAAAAAAAAAAGTCTGGCGAGAATTTTTTAAAGAAAAGAAAGTAATGAGAATTAAAAAAAAAATAAAAAACTAAGAATCTTAGCCAAAAATCACACCGCTATTCATCACCTCGGCTAACCCTGTTCCGCTCCGCAAGGGTTAAAGGGTAGGAGGGAATTTGCAGACAATTTGGTCCTTGTCCAAACTCATGGTTTTAAAATGAAAAATCTTGGCGAAGACGTATGAGCTGGCTGAAGTGAATTATGGCCGTACACATGGAAAAACCGTACCAGTATGTATCCCCTCTCCTCTTCTCCTAGCGTACGCCCAGTGAGAAGGCTAAAATATCCTCGCGCTTCCTACACCGAATCTCTGAATGTTTTATGACATAATTCAAGCTATTCCATGTCAAGTGCACGACCGCAGCAAAGGTCCACCGCCATCTCTATGTATTTAGGCACGAGGCCCAATTCCTTCCGCCTTTTTGGGGGCACTGGCCTCCTTTACACATTGTTTTTTTTCTCTCTCTTTTTGTTTCGAGCCAATCAAGAAAAAAAAAAAATTCTGATCATCGCCCACGCACCTTGCAGCTCAGGACATATGGAAACCATTAGAAAAGGCAACAAATTCAATGAGAAATCCGTGGAAGGAGATGGCGATAAGGTCAATCAAGTCACGAAGAACCCATCATAATTTTAGTAGAATTTGATGACCCTCAAACTAGTTCTGGGCTTCATTTGTTAGAGGCACCGATCTCTATCATTTTCCAATAGTGATTTTTTTGGAGGGATTTCTTGGAGGGCTATTCCATTCTTCCAAGCCTGGTGGCATCAGGAGATCCCCGTTTGCCTCCTGAGTGCTGCCATCAGTAGCCACATTTGCCATTATGATTAACATGGGCACTTATTGTAGCATTTGGCACTTTCCGAAACTTGCCTGAACTACAATAGAGCCACGTGCCATAGGACAGCAACAGTGCCCACTGATGGCCACAATGCATAGACAAGCCAGGGTCAGGGGATGGATCCACCAACAAATCTAAAGGTCTATATCCAACCATTACGCAATCCAGTTGATGCCATGAGCCTACAGAGAGATCTGAGACATTGTAACAAGTTCTGCACCTGTTAGATAGGATCAGGGTGGGAAAAAGGAGGCAGGGCTGAAACAAAGTATAAGCTGGCAGACAGCCTCCAGGTGAACTGAGTGGACATCTCTGGACGGCAGGTAGGTAAGAAAAGCAAGTCCTAGTGGAAGGTGTTTCTTTGAGGAGAGTACTGGTTCTCATTAAGGAGATCCAGTCTTCTAGGCCATGCTTCATGGAAAAGGGTATGCAAATTAGCTCCAGAAAGAAAGAAAACTGCCTACAGGTGGCACTAATGAGACAGGTGTCTCCTTCGGGAATACAGCTAATTTGCATAACCATGACCTTCCAAGATACAATGTTTCAGGTCAGAGAATCATTGACTTTGTTTATGGTGGAAACATCCTTTAATTTCTTCTTTTGCAGGCGATAATAGGTTGCAATGGTACAAAAAAAATGAGCTACTGTTGTTCATTAGGGCACTATGCAGGTGGGGATATGGAATTGGATAGGGCACCGTGTCACCACCTGTGGTGTCTGGGGACGCAGGGTGGTACAATGGTGCCATTCCTGCACAGGTTAAGAGGATAATACTGCATTGTTTTCTAATAGTGGGGAACTATCAAATACACAGTAATTAGCCCGGTCCCATCCCTAAGGTCACAGAAACCCACACACTACAATTAAGCTGGAGACAGCGCAAAATCGGCTGGGCGTCAAAATAATTACAGGGGGCCCAGGGGTGAGTTCAGCACTCGAAAAGCTCCAGTTAAAGGCTTATTATTCGTTATTATAGCCCAATTGTGCCGTGCGTTAATAAACACGCCGCATAGACAGACATAAACAGGATGTAATGATTGATAGATACATGTTCAGGGGCTACAAAAATAGCCTGCTTACTTCCAAAAACAGCACCACAGGTATTGCAGCTCAGCCCTAGTTACCCGAATGAGAGATGTAATACCAGACACAACCTGTGGACAGATGTGGACGTAAGCAGCCATGTTTTACCTAATCCTGAACAAAAACATCTCAAATTTTTTGGAATTGGTCAAAGCCAACCTGACGGATAAATGGAACCCAGCATGAAGTTTGCTTTTCAGTCCAGGCCGATGCTGTCAAGTTTTTCAGAAATGACAAATTAGGTGCAGAACTTTTTGAAGGACTTGACACACAATGAAGATGTTGAAAGGTTGTCTCAGAAGGACGCTGTTGTTGGACACCTTGACTCTTGATGAAGCAATAAGCCAGGGAGCATGGACAAGTGGTCAAACGGTTTAGCCCGAAGGTTCTATCCAGACCAACCAAAAACAGCAGCTGCGTGCCCCCTGGGACCTCTTTACTATTCAGGCTGCACTTTCAGGAATTTTACAAAAAAAAAAGTTCTTCCAAGAAATTGGAGAAAATGTCCACTCTGGTAGCCCGGCAATAGGTGCTCTTTGGGGTGATCTGTATTGGCCAGACTGCCATCAACTGCCTCTCATCACAAAAGCATTGCAATGTGACTTTTTGTACATTTTTGAAAAGCTACACAGTGAAAGTTAAAAAATAATTGACATCCCACATTTGACAGATCTCTATTTTACATTTTACAGGATATGAGCTCAATTTTATTTCACATCAGATGTGCAGAAAATCAATATTAAGGACTCATGGATGGAAGGACACGAAGGAATGACAGAAATTATGTAACTCAACATTTTAAAGATTAATAAAGGGAAATATTAAAACTAATTGAAAAATCCATGCTTTTTTATTTTTTTTTATCTGAATTATATATCCCTTTCTGGTAAATGCTGAAATTACATTCCTCTCTTTTTTCATATTTTTAAATCTTCATCCATAAGTGATTAATTAATCTCCTCCAGAATACTGCCTTCTATTAATTTGTTACATTTTAACATTTGATCATTTTAAAAAGTTACCACAGGCCGAGCCCAAACGAGTTTTATTCTTGCTTACTCACAACTGTATTCCAGGAAAACAAGAACTGACTGTAGTTATGTCCTGGAGATAAGACCTTCATATAAAGTCTAGCTGCTCTTGGAGGGTTCAGGTCCACAATACAGGGTGTAACATGGATCTGTGTTGCACCGATCGCTACTATTGTACCCATAGAAGTCTATGGACCCACACTGTATCTCAAGGTTCCTCCAATTTAATACTGATGTTCTTTCTCACAGTTCATTCAGTATCCATAAAACATGTAGCATGTTCCATCAGATGGGAACAACAGATGCTGAATGTTCCATTGGATGGAGACAATAGGAGCAACATATTCCATCAGATGGGGACCATAGGTAACACAGGTACCTTCAGATGGGTGAATAGGTGCCACATGTTCCATCAAATGAGGACCATAGGTGATACATGTTCCACCGCATGAGTGAATAAGGGTCAAGTGTCCCATCAAATGGCATATGTTCCATGAGATAGGGACAATATGTTCTATTGGATGGGAGAACAAATTGCATGTTCCATCAGATGGGGACAGCAGGTGCCATATGTACCACTGGATGGAGACAATTGGTGCCATATGGGAGAACAAGTTTTTCATGTTCCATGGGATGAGAGATTAGGTGCCTCATGTTCCATGGGATGAGAGAATAGGTGGCTCATGTTCTATGGGATGGGGGAATAGGTGCCTCATGTTCCTTGGGATGGGATAATAGGTGCCTAATGTTCCTTGGGATGGGAGAATAGGTGCCTCATGTTCCATGGGATGAGAGAATGGGTGCCTCATGTTCCATGGCATGGGAGAATAGGTGCCTCATGTTCTATGGGATGGGAGAATAGGTGCCTCATGTTCCATGGGATGGGATAATAGGTGCCTAATGATCCTTGGGATGGGAGAATGGGTGCCTCATGTTCCATGGCATGGGAGAATAGGTGCCTCATGTTCCTTGGGATGGGAGAATGGGTGCCTCATGTTCCATGGCATGGGAGAATAGGTGCCTCATGTTCCTTGGGATGGGAGAATAGGTGCCTCATGTTCCATCAAATGAGGACCATAGGTGATGCATGTTCCACCACATGAGTGAATAAGGGTCACGTGTTCCATCAAATGAAGACCCTAGGTTACGCATGTTCCATCATATGGGTGAACAGGTGGCATGTTCCATGAGATAGGGACAATAGGTGCCACATGTTCTATTGGATGGGAGAACAAGTTGCATGTTCCATCAGATGAGGACAGCAGGTGCCATATGTACCACTGGGTGGAGACAAATGGTTCCTCATGGTCCATTGGATGGGAGAATAGTTTAGGTGCCACATAGACCACTGGATAGGGACAATAGGTGATGCATGCTCCATCAGATGGGAACAACAGGTGCCTCATGTTCCATGGGATGGGAGAATGGGTGCCTCATGATCCATGGAATGGGAGAATAGGTGCCTCATGTTCCATGGGATGGGAGAATAGGTGCTTTATGTTCCATGGGATGAGAGAATAGGTGCCTCATGTTCCTTGGGATGGGATAATAGGTGCCTAATGTTCCTTGGGATGGGAGAATAGGTGCCTCATGTTCCATGGAATGAGAGAATGGGTGCCTCATGTTCAATGGGATGGGAGAATAGGTGCCTCATGTTCTATGGGATGGGAGAATAGGTGCCTCATGTTCCATGGGATGGGATAATAGGTGCCTAATGTTCCTTGGGATGGGAGAATGGGTGCCTCATGTTCCATGGCATGGGAGAATAGGTGCCTCATGTTCCTTGGGATGGGAGAATGGGTGCCTCATGTTCCATGGCATGGGAGAATAGGTGCCTCATGTTCCTTGGGATGGGAGAATAGGTGCCTCATGTTCCATCAAATGAGGACCATAGGTGATGCATGTTCCACCACATGAGTGAATAAGGGTCACGTGTTCCATCAAATGAAGACCCTAGGTTACGCATGTTCCATCATATGGGTGAACAGGTGGCATGTTCCATGAGATAGGGACAATAGGTGCCACATGTTCTATTGGATGGGAGAACAAGTTGCATGTTCCATAAGATGAGGACAGCAGGTGCCATATGTACCACTGGGTGGAGACAATTGGTGCCTCATGGTCCATTGGATGGGAGAATAGTTTAGGTGCCACATAGACCACTGGATAGGGACAATAGGTGACGTATGCTCCATCAGATGGGAACAACAGATGCCTCATGTTCCATGGGATGGGAGAATGGGTGCCTCATGATCCATGGGATGGGAGAATAGGTGCCTCATGTTCCATGGGATGGGAGAATAGGTGCTTTATGTTCCATGGGATGAGAGAATAGGTGCCTCATGTTCCATGGGATGGGAGAATAGGTGCCTCATGTTCCATGGGATGGGAGAATAGGTGCCTCATGTTCTATGGGATGGGAGAATAGGTGCCTCATGTTCTATGGGATGGGAGAATAGGTGTTTCATGTTCTATGGGATGGGATAATAGGTACCTTATGTTCTATGGGATGGGAGAATAGGTGCTTTATGTTCCATGGGATGAGAGAATAGGTGCCTCATGTTCCATGGGATGGGAGAATAGGTGCCTCATGTTCCATGGGATGGGAGAATAGGTGCCTCATGTTCCATGGGATGGGAGAATAGGTGCCTCATGTTCTATGGGATGGGAGAATAGGTGCCTCATGTTCTATGGGATGGGAGAATAGGTGCCTCATGTTCCATGGGATGGGAAAATAGGTGCCTCATGTTCCTTGGGATGGGAGAATAGGTGCCTCATGTTCCTTGGGATGGGAGATTAAATGTCTCATGTTCCATGGGATGGAATAATAGGTGGCTCATGTTTCATGGGATGGGATATTAGGTGCCTTATGTTCCATAGGATGGGAGAATATGTGCCTCATGTTCCATGGGATGGGAGAATAGGTGCTTTATGTTCTATGGGATGAGAGAATAGGTGCCTCATGTTCCATGGGATGGGAGAAGAGGTGCCTCATGTTCCATGGGATGGGAGATTAGGTGCCTTATGTTCTATGGGATGGGAGAATAGGTGCTTCATGTTCTATTGGATGGGAGAATAAGTGCCTCATGCTCCTTTGGATGGAGACCGCTGAGGTCTTATGGCACATAAAGTACCTTTGGGTGCATAATACAGACACGTAAGGACTGTGTGATGTGTATAGGGTCTGCACTTATTATACTGACTGGGTAGTAGAAATATTAGAAGTTTACAGTGCGTAAAACTGATAATTCCGCAGAACAACTGCAACAATAGTACAAATAGAAATAAATTGTTAGATTCCAAAACTTTTCCAAAAAATATATATATATTTTTTTTATTGTCATTATTAGCATCGTCATCACTTAATGCACCCGTAATCGCCGCTCTTGGACTTCATCCCTGGTGAAATAAAGCTAATCTTAATTCACGTTAATAACAATCAGACGGCAGTTTCTGGCGGTGGGCGGTGTTGAGCCGCCGAGAGAGACGAATCTGAACAGACTTTTGCTTCTTGTGGTTGTTAACGCTTGTGGTTTTGAGAAATGTCAGTCTCTGTCAGGGACGCCGGTGGCCGTATACAATCATCACAAACCACAGGGTGGTTGACTTCCCCACTCGTAATCTCCCAATCAGGTTCAGACGCATACTGGTCAAGTGGTTTTTGCAAAAAAAAAAAGGCGTAACGACTATTGCAAGAGGGGAGAGATTAGAATATATAGACAGAGACATTGAAGTCCTTTTCGTTGGGCACCCAATAATCCGAGAAACCTGAATATCCGGCATTTGAATCTTACAAAGTCATAAGACTGGACATAGAGAAGCATATAGGAAGTTCTTCTAATTAAAAAGTTACTAAGTTTTTGAGTGAAAATTTTTTTTTTCGGGCGGCTCTGGGTCTTACTAAAGGGTCTCTACTCTTACATGTGAATTCTCTGCCTGGTTATCCAATATATCTTATCATTTGGTAGCTATTCGAGTGGTGGATTTTTTTTTTTACAAATATTCTGGGCAAAATTGAAGAAACAAGGCACACGGGCAACACAGAGAAGGGTCTGGAGATCAGGGTGTCCCCTCTACATGAACCAGCATGGTAAGCCTCCATGTAAGGTCATACACCTTAGATATTTGTAGGCTTGATTGGCCGACAGCTGTTCCTCCCTACACCTCCTCCTCCCATACACATGCATGCTCGGCTCAACCTGATTTGTCAGTTTGGCTTCGATACCAAAAACCTCTAGCTTATCTCCAGCGAGAACAAAAGCCAACATGCCGTATTCTTCTTACTCCCGATATCTGGGGATAATTTGTCCCCCACCTGCAGATGGTGGATCGGTCCTGACAAAATTGGTGCGTTCAGGTCTCATTTATGGAGTATGGCCAGCTTCAGAGCGGCTCATCCTCTGGTGGACCAAGCCTACCAACGTATAACAGGGTCAGCCATTGATTTTGAAATTCCAGAGTGGAAATGTAACTGGAGCGTCAGGACCTATGAGCTGATCACCAAGGCCATTGTCTTCACAGGACTCCAGCTGACTTGTGTTACACCGTCAATAAAGTTGCATTTTCAAGATGCGCATTTTAAGTTTATTAAGAATACGGGATTTTTTTAAAATTTTTGTTTATTTCTATTTTTAAAGAAAGTATCTGCGTTTCCTGACATTTTGTCTTAGAACAGGATACTCCAGGCATTAATGATCCTAAAAGAAAACTTTACATGTGATACAATATATCTTCACAAAGCGAAAACATAAAATACAGAAAAAAATAATAATGCTGAAGGCCGGGCGAAGCCACTGAGACGGCAGTAAATTAATCAGCACAGAAATAAGTGGGACTGTACTGCAGTACGTCATTCAGGAAAAATATATAATCCATACATGAGAATGATGAACTAATACTCTACACAAAAAACTATTTTTTTTTTAAGAAGAAGTGATATATTTTTTTTTATTTCTTTACATAATTACTGGGTCTGCCATTTTGCTTGGAGTTGTGAATGGGAGACTTAGTTTAGAGAAGGCACCTGGGCAAGTGCAGTAGTCAGTACGCAGAGAGAGGGAGGAGGGAGCTGGAGCTGCACGATCTTCATCATATTCTGTCACGGCTGACTCCAGCATTACAATACATATCCGAGCCTACATCCTGCCCTCCGATAATATCAGCTAATTGTTGACCCTGTCCCCAAGGTTCGCAGCACATGCTGAAAAGAAGCAAGAACTGACAGTGTACTGTGAGGGACGAGAGAGAAGACATAATAATCCTTAAAATACGGAAACTAGTAAATTTGTTTTTTACAAAGACCCCTTCCGCGACACGTCCATTCTTGGCACAGATGCGGCTACCAAGCCATGGCCACATGCAATGCAGTGCGACCTCCAACAATAGGATTCAGGAGGTTGCCGGCGGCTTTTTGGTGCTGAACCTGCTCCAAATTGTGCCCGCAAAAAATTCTGTCTGAATGGAGCCTAAGGCATCTTATATATGTTTTGATGGCTCCATAAATGCATCCTGCATTATACATTGTAACTTAATTTTAATTTTCCAAAACAACTTTTTTTTTAATGTCTATTAGATTTTCCAGGAAAATAAAAAATAAAAGATAATTTTTTTTCACAATTATAGAAGTCTATTAGATGAAATTTGCTAAATTTTTTACCCTCCAAGAAAATATATTTTTTTAAATTAACATTTCCCAAACTTTTTTTTTATAGATGTCTATTAGACAGAATGGGGCAGATTCATTAAGACTGGGGTTTTAGACGCCGAAGTTATGAAGAGACACCGGACTTTACATCACTTCGGCGTATCCACGGCTTTCTTGTTGTCTTACATTTAGACTATTTTCTAGAAAATGGTAAATGAGACGGGCCAGAAATACGCCTAATATAGGCGTATTTCTGCTTAATTAATGACCCCCAATATGTTTTGCTAAACTACTTAAAAAAATTTAAATTTGAAACTTCAGGAAAATACATTTTCCCCAAATGTTATTGCAATATCAAACAAATAAAAGATTCTAAAAAAATAAATAAAAATGTTTCAAAAACAAAACAAAAATGTTTAAAAACAGTTTTAGTTTTTTTTTATATAACGGCAGCCGGATACCTCTGTAAAAATCTCATGTGGAAGATAAACACCTAGGCTGAGTGCGGTAATTATCATCATCTTCCCATTACACAATAATCTGTTATTTTCTTGAATTTTGGCATCGATTTCGCTTGTTTGGGTCGGAGCCAAAACTGTTGAGTGTGTCAGTCCACTAGTTTGTGTGCAGACGAGGACTCTTCTCGCCCAGCTCCTTAAGTCTGGATCGGGGCCAGGTAGGGAAATCCATTTTACATACAGAATACGCGCAGCTCGAGTGCTCCGAGACTTTTTACCTACTAAAATAACTTTATGGACAAATGCCAGTCTGCTAGACAGCCGCGGCAAGGAGCATCTGGCAAAAACAAGGTAATCCGTGAGGGTGACAAAGTTTTTCTTTTTTTGAAACAAGGAAATGCCTGTGACTGCACTCGTGGCAAGTCACATGACTTGGCACGGTTCACATGATTGGCCGGGAATGCAGTCTATACGGCCGCCATGTAAGGAACTGAAAGCTTTTGCTGAATCCTTAAAATGGCGGACATCGAGCGCTGCGAGGGAAACAAGCCGAGACCCTTTCCTTAAATTTTTTTTTTCCCCCCTTCGCTGGAGTTTTATAAACCTTAACAGATTTGAGTAGAAACAGATTTCTTGCAACTTGCTCTGCGTCTCGATTTCACAGCTCAGCATACACTCAGGCACTGTCAAAAACTTGACTGCGTTCCAGGGAATATATTAACTGTAAACTTTCCAAGCGCGCAAAGCACAGGAAAAAAAAAAAAAAAAAAGCTGCGTGCTGCAGAGCAGGAAATCCACGTCTTGCTCTGTGCTTGCAGACGCGCACACCATACATGGTTAACGCGGAGACGGCCAGATGTGATCCTGACTCTGACGATGTCATACAAAATCATTAAAAAAAAAAAAAAAAAGAAACTCTGGCAGAGTTGCAGACGGCGCGTTCACGTCCAAGGCCTGGCCAGTCGAACGCTGCACTCAGATGTAAAAATAGTCGCTCGCAGCCTGGCTGAAGTTCAAGCCTGCTGCGGTTGCCAGACACAACAGCAAATCAACATTCAAGAGAAAGTGTTTACTTCGGCTGTGGCCAGAGATACAAATGCCAGCAAACAATCAAGGCCAATGGCCGGGTCCTGCAGCCGTTTTATCACAAACTGACTGGCGTCCAGCCACCAGACCGGCCCGGCTCAGATAACCACTTGGTTGCCGGGACGCTGCAAATGCAACAATGTCGCAGAATGTTTATGTTTCTGGCAAGTTGAATGTTTCGGGAACGTCGGCTCATGACTCTCCACTCCTGAAAGTTTCCAACAGATCCATTTTCAAGGGACCTATTTTTATTTTAATTTTTTTTACATTTTACATTTTGTCACATGCTCGGTTGACAACACTTCCTGGCTGCGTCATAGCGGAGATGTCAGCAGCACGTTACCAAATGTAAAGAATTTATATATTTTTTTTAAACCAGCTGGTCATATTTTCCTAATTTAACGGAAATGTGTCACCAAAATTTTTCTTCTGCCGGTTAAAACCAAATAGCAGCACGTGTCCTTTTTTTCCTAATCTCTTTTTACTTTCTGATTGGCATGGCGGCCATCTTGCCTGAGCTCTTCTTAACAGCATTTAGAAAGCATTAAGAAAAATGCTTTACTGCAACTGTGTCCATAGACACAATGGTCAGGAGGGGACCTCATTAACTTCTATGGGCGAGTTTTCTAGGCTCCGTGACCTGTGTATAAGGAAGGAATAGAAAAGGTCTACTGTGATCTACTGTGATCCTGTCTTATCTATACATAAAGGTGATATCATTACAGGCAGGATTAGAATGACAGATAAGCAGATAACTGCAGTGAAGTGATCTGTACAAACCAAGAAGTGGTGCCTACTATTCGGCTTAGTGGTCAGTGCGAAAACTGCAGTTTTTATGTTTTTTGGTTTAAATATAGATACTGACATGGAAAACTAAAAATAACATCACCAAAAATTATTTTAAAATATGTATCCGTGATTTAAACAATAGGTCATTTTCTGATGACACATTTCCTTTAAAGTGGCCACTTTGTGTTCTTTGAATGAGACCCCAGTGGTTTTTTTGGCTTTTTTTTTTTCATGTGAAAGCTGGCCACAGATTCTCAGAACATTTAAAGGATATATTTGGATTAAACTGGATGGCTTATATGGGGAACCCAGTCCAGACCCCAAACTCATCCACACGGCAGATTTTCTATCCAGATTTGCAGACAGAAAATCAGCAGCAGATCATAGTAACAGGAAATTGTAGAAAACTCTTCAAAACGCTGAATAAGTTTTATTCGCAGAAACTGATCTGCGATACCAATGGATTTGTCCCAGATTTTTTCTCTTTGACTTGGCTTTATTCAGCATTATTGCATTCAGATCTCGACTCTTCTTTTCCCAGACAGGGACTTACTTTTCATACAGACATGTCAGAATTTTGATCAGCGGGGGTCCGGGCCAAGACCCCTACTAATGATTTAAGGGCACAAGTGCTCAGCCGAATGCTGTCTCTCCTTGCTTGTGGCCTTTGTATTAGCGACTTGTGGTCTCCGCTCCCTGACTCTCACTTTTCAGGTCCACTAGACATTATGCATATTGGCCATCTTCTTTTAGAAAAACTCCCAGTGGAAAACCACTTTGCAAAGCAACTTCCAGCAGTCGTTTTAAAGATTTTTCACTGTACGGAGAAACTCAACCAAACATTCAGAACTTGACCGTGGCCCCCAATGCCCCTGTGATGTCACCACCGTCCGTCTAGCCCGGCAGTAATTGTATCAAGCCCGGCTCACAGGAATCATATCAAAGAGGATCACCGGAGGAATGTTCTGTTCTCACAGCGAACAAGACATGGACGAGTTCTGTTACCTAGATGGTCTGAAACGTCGGCCGGATTAGCTTTGGATCAGAGAGACAGAACAACTGCAGCCAAGGCACCCCCCCCCCCCCTAAGACAATGGAGAAACCTCATCATTCCACTAACACATTGCAACGGATGAGTGATACAAACTTATAGGGGAGCAGACTGCAAATGAGAATATAGGGGAGCAGACTGCAAATAAGAATATAGGGGAGCAGACTGTAAATAAGAATATAGAGGAGCAGACTGTAAATGAGAATATAGAGGAGCAGACTGTAAATAAGAATATAGGGGAGCAGACTGCAAATGAGAATATAGGGGAGCAGACTGTAAATAAGAATATAGAGGAGCAGACTGCAAATGAGAATATAGAGGAGCAGACTGCAAATGAAAATATAGAGGAGCAGACTGTAAATAAGAATATAGGGGAGCAGACTGTAAATAAGAATATAGAGGAGCAGACTGTAAATAAGAATATAGGGGAGCAGACTGTAAATAAGAATATAGGGGAGCAGACTGTAAATGAAAATATAGAGGAGCAGACTGTAAATAAGAATATAGGGGAGCAGACTGTAAATGAGAATATAGGGGAGCAGACTGCAAATGAGAATATAGAGGAGCAGACTGTAAATAAGAATATAGGGGAGCAGACTGTAAATGAGAATATAGGGGAGCAGACTGTAAATGAGAATATAGGAGAGCAGACTGTAAATAAGAATATAGAGGAGCAGACTGTAAATGAGAATATAGGGGAGCAGACTGTAAATGAGAATATAGAGGAGCAGACTGCAAATGAGAATATAGGGGAGCAGACTGCAAATGAGAATATAGGGGAGCAGACTGCAAATGAGAATATAGAGGAGCAGACTGTAAATAGGAATATAGAGGAGCAGACTGCAAATGAGAATATAGGGGAGCAGACTGCAAATGAGAATATAGAGGAGCAGACTGTAAATAGGAATATAGAGGAGCAGACTGCAAATGAGAATATAGGGGAGCAGACTGCAAATGAGAATATAGGGGAGCAGACTGCAAATGAGAATATAGAGGAGCAGACTGCAAATGAGAATATAGAGGAGCAGACTGTAAATAAGAATATAGAGGAGAAGACTGTAAATGAGAATATAGGGGAGCAGACTGCAAATGAGAATATAGGGGAGCAGACTGTAAATAAGAATATAGGGGAGCAGACTGTAAATAAGAATATAGAGGAGCAGACTGTAAATAAGAATATAGGGGAGCAGACTGTAAATGAAAATATAGAGGAGCAGACTGTAAATAAGAATATAGGGGAGCAGACTGTAAATGAGAATATAGGGGAGCAGACTGCAAATGAGAATATAGAGGAGCAGACTGTAAATAAGAATATAGGGGAGCAGACTGTAAATGAGAATATAGGGGAGCAGACTGTAAATGAGAATATAGGAGAGCAGACTGTAAATGAGAATATAGGAGAGCAGACTGTAAATAAGAATATAGAGGAGCAGACTGTAAATGAGAATATAGGGGAGCAGACTGTAAATGAAAATATAGAGGAGCAGACTGTAAATAAGAATATAGGGGAGCAGACTGTAAATGAGAATATAGGGGAGCAGACTGCAAATGAGAATATAGAGGAGCAGACTGTAAATAAGAATATAGGGGAGCAGACTGTAAATGAGAATATAGGGGAGCAGACTGTAAATGAGAATATAGGAGAGCAGACTGTAAATAAGAATATAGAGGAGCAGACTGTAAATGAGAATATAGGGGAGCAGACTGTAAATGAGAATATAGAGGAGCAGACTGCAAATGAGAATATAGGGGAGCAGACTGCAAATGAGAATATAGGGGAGCAGACTGCAAATGAGAATATAGAGGAGCAGACTGTAAATAGGAATATAGAGGAGCAGACTGCAAATGAGAATATAGGGGAGCAGACTGCAAATGAGAATATAGAGGAGCAGACTGTAAATAGGAATATAGAGGAGCAGACTGCAAATGAGAATATAGGGGAGCAGACTGCAAATGAGAATATAGAGGAGCAGACTGTAAATAAGAATATAGGGGAGCAGACTGTAAATGAGAATATAGGGGAGCAGACTGTAAATGAGAATATAGGGGAGCAGACTGTAAATGAGAATATAGGAGAGCAGACTGTAAATAAGAATATAGAGGAGCAGACTGTAAATGAGAATATAGGGGAGCAGACTGTAAATGAAAATATAGAGGAGCAGACTGTAAATAAGAATATAGGGGAGCAGACTGTAAATGAGAATATAGGGGAGCAGACTGCAAATGAGAATATAGAGGAGCAGACTGTAAATAAGAATATAGGGGAGCAGACTGTAAATGAGAATATAGGGGAGCAGACTGTAAATGAGAATATAGGAGAGCAGACTGTAAATAAGAATATAGAGGAGCAGACTGTAAATGAGAATATAGGGGAGCAGACTGTAAATGAGAATATAGAGGAGCAGACTGCAAATGAGAATATAGGGGAGCAGACTGCAAATGAGAATATAGGGGAGCAGACTGCAAATGAGAATATAGAGGAGCAGACTGTAAATAGGAATATAGAGGAGCAGACTGCAAATGAGAATATAGGGGAGCAGACTGCAAATGAGAATATAGAGGAGCAGACTGTAAATAGGAATATAGAGGAGCAGACTGCAAATGAGAATATAGGGGAGCAGACTGCAAATGAGAATATAGGGGAGCAGACTGCAAATGAGAATATAGAGGAGCAGACTGCAAATGAGAATATAGAGGAGCAGACTGTAAATAAGAATATAGAGGAGAAGACTGTAAATGAGAATATAGGGGAGCAGACTGCAAATGAGAATATAGGGGAGCAGACTGTAAATAAGAATATAGGGGAGCAGACTGTAAATGAGAATATAGGGGAGCAGACTGCAAATGAGAATATAGAGGAGCAGACTGCAAATGAGAATATAGGGGAGCAGACTGCAAATGAGAATATAGAGGAGCAGACTGTAAATAAGAATATAGAGGAGAAGACTGTAAATGAGAATATAGGGGAGCAGACTGCAAATGAGAATATAGGGGAGCAGACTGTAAATAAGAATATAGGGGAGCAGACTGTAAATGAGAATATAGGGGAGCAGACTGTAAATAAGAATATAGGGGAGCAGACCATATATTAGCATATTCTGCTGCAGGTAGCAATATGCTTGGAAAGAACAGCAAGAGAGCTAGTTAACATTTGTCCTTTGTCTGCAGAAGCTCTGAGTCTATAGTCTACAGTATATTTTGCATTTAAATACTGTGTCTAACCTGTCACAGCACTAAAAACCTGTACACACTGTATAAAATGCAATCTCAGATCTCTATTTTTCTGATACAGAGCTCCTATTCCCTTGCATGGAGAGAGATACATTCTATGGACCTGCAGCCACCCCTAGAGGGTGCTCACTGAAAATAGGCTTATAGAGAGTTCAATGGTAGCTGCAGCAAGCTCCCCCTAGTGGTGGCTTCCGGCAGTCAGAATTTGATGTTTTTTTTTACTGTCTGCAGGGAATTTGAAGGTGTGTATCAGAAAAGCAGAGCACAAATCTCAATTATGACATGTTATAAGAAGGAAAAGCAGAATTTGAAGGGAAGAGAAAAAAAATGTGATACATAGCATCACACCAAATGTTTTTTTGCCTTGCTGTTAGGATGTTGTTGGTCTCATTTGCACCGAGCGTTATTTTTGGTTCATGTCAGTCTGCTGCAAATGCCAAGAAGTGGAGACAGTGAGATGAACTTCTGGTGTGAGACATCTGAACTGTGATTATGTGTCACAGCCCCATCCCCCGTCCGGATCTTTCCAAATTCTCCTAAACTTTCCATCTTTTGCACAGTCACTTAGAAGTTTCAGTCTTTGCTACAGAGAAACTTCCAGAAGTCAAGCAAATATATAATATGTACTTAAATTATTCCAGGGGGCGTCAATAGAGGATCATTTGATGAACCTTACAGTTTCTACTGTATATATGTCCCCATACAAACGCTGGTCTAATAGATAATTCCTGGTGATATGGCGCCTTCCATAATGGTGGCTCGCCAAATGGGGACCTAAGGGATGATGACATCATGATAGAACTAGCCACTGTGACTGGCAAAGTGATTGGCCTCTGCAGTTGCATGATGTCATGATGGATGACATCATCGTGCTGGGAGGTAAAATTGTAAAGGCGGAGCTTCCTCAATGAATAAGCGACATAGAAAGGTTTCTGTGGATGCAGGTCTATCTATAGGTCCATGGACGGACAAATGAGCCAATCAGACGCTTTAGAGCTCAGCGAATAGAAACATCCGTAAACATCAATACAAAGTATCTAAAAATGTGGCAACGTTCTATTAGCATCGGTTCCTGCCCGGATCTATGTGTTTGGTTCATCCAAGAAAAAAGCTTAGACAGGGTGTAGACCAGTCCTGGATGGAGACTTACTGGAAGAACTCCAAGGTATAGACATTTATCGGCAATGCTCCATGGGAAATGAATATGCAAAGAAGTATCTACCAAGGAAGAGAACCACCTCGCTCGCGCCATCTCTTGGCAGTGGCTCCATATGAGTGCATACTGATGAGGGGCAAGCACCCCGAAACAGCCTTCTACGGATGTACAACTGGCTCGGCTATATTGCCTTGTCAGATTTTGATGCATAGGGAGCCGTTTCCAAGAGGTGGCGCTAGCGAGATGGCTCTCTTCCTTGGGAGATAATATCTCTCTGCCTATCCAATTTTTTTTTAAAAAGGTTGCTGTCTCTTTAAATCCTCCTCATTAATGTCTACACTCCGCAAAGAGAGATCCCAGAGAAGCATCTGTCACCATCACCCAGAGGCATTGTATACATCCCGAGCGCTGAATTGTGGAAGCGAATGTACAGTAAAATCAGGGAAGTTTACAAGCGCGGGTCATTCAGCTCTCACTCTCATGAGAGCCGCAGGCGGCGTGAGAGCGCTAGGACTAAACTGCCTGCACTGGAACTGGTGACAATGTATAGGATCAGATATGGGGCTTCCTGCGAGGCCTCTCTGCTGGGAGCAACCGAGCAGGAAATTCAAAAAGTAAAAAAAAACAAACTAGAAAATACGTTTTTTCTTTCTACGGCAATGATGGGAGTAATAATCCATGAACTGGTTCCACCGAGGCGACATGCAAGGGAGTGTATAACATTTTTATCAGCTAAAATGAAGCAACTTTGCGACTGGGCATGATGAAACATTTCCTCCCGTTTTTTGCACACAGCTCCATGCAGGCCTATGGGGTCACGTTACCCCCTCGTCTGCTGTCTGCAGGATATGAAGAAGCAGAGAGCGGGGGCAAGAGAGGGTGACATTTCTGTAAGATCAGTTCTATGTTTCTAGTCTGTAGCCACAGAGACACATAGATCTGCATAGGAGCTGCGTACGCAAAACGGCAAGGCTATTTGCTTCACCTCTTATGTTAGATGGTGTGACGCTATGGGGAAAAAGTACAGCGAAACCTCAAGTCGCATTGAGAAGTCAATGGTCTTTTAAGGTGGTATCACTCAAGTTGCAAAAGTCTTCACACCCTTGAAATTGAAGTTAAAATGTCATGCATGATTTTTAAAGGGGTGGTTCGCCATATCAACTAATCACTTATTTGCAGGATTGCTGGGAGCCCCCGAGTCACCAAAGTGAACGGCGTGATCGTCACACATGCAACCCCATGCCGAGGAGAAGCTGGCTATCCTGGAGGGGACATGCGCGAACATCACTCCATTCACTTAGGGTGGGGCCCCCTATTCTCATGATCGGCGGGGGTCTGACTACCGGGATAGGATAGGTGATGGTTGTCAAGTGGAACCAGTTACAGGCACAACACATTTATTATGGCTGCAGCAAGAACATTGCAAAAGTATACACGCCACTTCCGAATTCCCGCCACGTTTACGTTTAATCACAGCTCCTGCTTGCACTTTAAGAAAATCCTCCCATGAAAATTAAACAAGGAACAAGATGCCAAGGGGAAGATAGAACCCCCCAAACAGAGCAGAGATTTGGTACCGTGTGTCGGTAACCTCACATTACCCGCATCCTGTGTGCGATGTGAACCGCAGCAAATTATAGTAATGAAGAAAAAAAAAAATGGCACTTAAAGGCCCTGATTCTATCTGGGCACAAAGACTGGTGGGCAATTCCCTCATTGTGGCACAGTACACATTAGCGGCTGTGAGCTGTAATTTGCCATGGCGCATCATTAATGACCTGAATAGTGGTTGTTTCACACATACATATTTAATTACAACAGCTGAACAAATTACATATTTATGATGTATAAAACGGGGGTTGCCAGTATATTTCATTTGCTATGCATGCAGGTACAAGGCTTCCATCTGTACCAGCATCTGTACAACAAGAGCTGACAATTAGCCATTGTAGAGGGCCTATCAACCCCTATAGCGGCGAAACACAAACCTCTCGTCTTGGTCTATATGGTTTTGATGCCACTTACTGTTAGGTCCACGAATGATAACGGTGTCCTGCTACCTGGACCTCCAGTGACCAGATCATCTCCTCTACACAGTATTCCGTTTCGCTGCAGCCCCCCCACAGGAGAAACAAAGCATTACAACATTTGCAAATCAATCAATGGGCTGTGGGTGTAATTTATGGATGTGCCGGAGCCTGCAAAGTGAAAGATGAATGGGAATCTGAAAAATTGATCTTCTATTTTAGACAACCCCTTTAAGTTAAAAGCGTATTGCCATCTCGTAAAATGGTGTTGTATCCTTGTAGGGGGTCCAAACTCTGGGGCCAACTAAGAATGTAGGGGCCGATTCAATGCTGTGGCCTCTTCACTGGTTTTCGGTAACTCGGATGGAGCAGATCGGCCGATCCCCTGCACAGCGGGTGGCTGGGTGCTGTTGTGGATCGATGGAGATCCCAGAGGTCATAACCCCACTGATCATACAGTGATGCCCTATCCTAGCAATATCCCATGCACCGGTGCACTGGCTGGAGCATACCTGCGCCCTTTTTGGAGGATTTAAAGGGACACTCTGTAATTTTCTCCATTGGCGAGCCAGACAGGACAACCTCTATACTGGACATGGATGCATGGCCATACTGGTTTCCCAACTATTGGCTGGTAGTTATCCTATACAGAATTGGCATACCGTATGTGCATTCTGGGTGGTATACTATACAAATGCAACTACACAAACTATTAAAGGATCCTTTGCTTGGAGAAGACGTGGACCTCATGTTCCTCAGGATGCCAATTCAGGAGAGAAGTTGTCAGCTTTACATGGCGAGCCAGCCGCGACAACTTCTCCGGGTGGCAGACAGTGATGCACATGACAACGACTACGTGTCCTACATAAGCTTGGAATAGACACGTTCTTGGCCGTAATTCCTTTCAATCTTTTTAAGGTTCCTCTGCTTGGACCCCGATTCCTCTGCCTCTCCTATGGCCGGCAGGAGGCTGAAGACTGTAGGGTTGAGATATACATTCACCGTAAATGAATTTTCAGAAGCCCAGCTGTTGTAATTAGATTTCAGTCTTGGACATTCCATCGACACGTGTCTCCGAGAGAGAAGGGAGAATAATATCTGCTGAAACTTTCAAGAACTCCAAATCAAATCAGAGTTAAGCTCCATTTCTTAAGTGGAATATACAATCAAGGCCAAGTGTATAAACAATTTATAGAAATGTATTCTTCTCTGCTGACCTTGTGTAAACCGTCGCAGGACGGATCCTGTCCCTCCATTCTCCTCATCTCACGGAAAAACAAGGGATATTTATTTATACAAATACTGATTTAGAATTATGAGCATTACTGGCAATTTACATTGATCATTCGGAATTCTGCAGGCTTCAGAGCTGAAATCGACCATCATTCCCCTGATTGTTTGATGTCTGCACAGAGCTTGTTGTAGTGATTTGCATTCTGGGAAGTGTTCTTTTTACACCAGGTGCTTTAGGGTCATCTGATGTATGAAAGTGTAACCACCCTATAGGAGCTGTGTCTGACAGTATGCTTGCTGACTGTTTCCAAAAAGAACTTGCAGAATAGTGTGTGCAGCTCTGGAGTATAATACAGGATGCAACTCAGGATCAGCACAGGATAAGTAATGTAATGTACATAGCGACTGCACCAGCAGAATAGTGAGTGCAGCTCTGGAGTATAATACAGGATGCAACTCAGGATCAGCACAGGATAAGTAATGTAATCTATGTACACAGTGACTCCACCAGCAGAATAGTGAGTGCAGCTCTGGAGTATAATACAGGATGTAACTCAGGATCAGTATAGGATAAGTAATGTATGTACACAGTGACTCCACCAGCAGAATAGTGAGTTCAGCTCTGAAGTATAACACAGGACGTAACTCAGGATCAGTACAGGATAAGTAATGTAATCTATGTACACAGTGACTCCACCAGCAGAATAGTGAGTGCAGCTCTGGAGTATAATACAGGATGTAACTCAGGATCAGTGCAGGATAAGTAATGTAATGTATGTACACAGGGACTGCACCAGCAGAATAGTGAGTGCAGCTCTGGAGTATAATACAGGATGTATCTCAGGATCAGTACAGGATAAGTAATGTATGTACACAGTGACTGCACCAGCAGAATAGTGAGTGCAGCTCGGGAGTATAATACAGGATGTAACTCAAGATCAGTACAGGATAAGTAATGTAATGTATATACACAGTGATTCTAACAGTAGAATAGTGAGTGCAGCTCTGGAGTATAATACAGGATGTAGCTCAGGGTCAGTACAAGATAAGTAATGCATGTACACAGTGACTCCACTAGCAGAACAGTGAGTGCAGCTCTGGAGTATAATACAGGATGTAGCTCAGGGTCAGTACAAGATAAGTAATGCATGTACACAGTGACTCCACTAGCAGAACAGTGAGTGCAGCACTGGAGTATAATACAGGATGTAACTCAGGATCAGTACAGGATAAGTAATGTATGTACACAGTGATTCCACCAGCAGAACAGTGAGTGCAGCTCTGGAGTATAATACAGGATGTAACTCAGGATCAGTGCAGGATAAGTAATGTAATGTATATATTCAATGACTGCACCAGCAGA
This sequence comes from Bufo bufo, assembly GCF_905171765.1. Lineage (NCBI taxonomy): Eukaryota > Metazoa > Chordata > Amphibia > Anura > Bufonidae > Bufo > Bufo bufo. Next base: position 219,569,406 of record NC_053397.1, read on the forward strand.
ATAGTGAGTGCAGCTCTGGAGTACAGTATGTAACTCAGGATCGTTACAGGATAAGTAATGTATGTAGACAGTGACTGCACCAGCAGAATAGTGAGTGCAGCTCGGGAGTATAATACAGGATGTAACTCAAGATCAGTACAGGATAAGTAATGTAATGTATATACACAGTGATTCCAACAGTAGAATAGTGAGTGCAGCTCTGGAGTATAATACAGGATGTAGCTCAGGGTCAGTACAAGATAAGTAATGCATGTACACAGTGACTCCACTAGCAGAACAGTGAGTGCAGCACTGGAGTATAATACAGGATGTAACTCAGGATCAGTACAGGATAAGTAATATATGTACACAGTGATTCCACCAGCAGAACAGTGAGTGCAGCTCTGGAGTATAATACAGGATGTAACTCAGGATCAGTGCAGGATAAGTAATGTAATGTATATATTCAATGACTGCACCAGCAGAATAGTGAGTGCAGCTCTGGAGTACAGTATGTAACTCAGGATCGTTACAGGATAAGTAATGTATGTAGACAGTGACTGCACCAGCAGAATAGTGAGTGCAGCTCTGGAGTAGAATACAGGGTGTAACTCTGGATCAGGCATGATGCCTAAAATGCTGCTCAAAGTTTATAACTTTTGCTAATAATTCTGATAGTTCAGAAAATCCAGCAGATGCCCGTCCAGCAGAATTTTGCAATATCAACACTCTGTGTGCGGTATCTGCCATTTCTGCGAACCTCTTGCATTTAAGTCAATATTTGACCTGGATTGCTGGAGCTGGCGTCCTATTAGAGTCTCTTCCTGACAGACTGACTGATGGGCTTGTTTAAACTGTGTTTTGTTTAACATAAATCTCCTAATAAAACATCAATAATTTATAAAACAATTATTCTGTCCAACATGAATTCCTGATAGATGATTGATCCGCAGCGCGGTGACTGATGTCTGCTGCAGTGTGATTGATACAGTATCTCTCGTCTATCGCTCTTCCCTTCCAACATGTCCATTTCTTCTCCCCTTACTAAATTATTTATCTACACTTTCAAGCTCCTCGCTCTCCGATGCCTTTTCTTTATCTTCTACTTGCTGCTTTATAGATGATATATCTCTATTATTTCCAGGCCACTGTGTAAATGCTGCAGCGGAGATGTTACCTGCGCCATTTTACCTCATTGCAGAATTAAAGGGGCTGCCTATTTTTAAGGGCATGTATATAGCGGCATACTCCCGTCCAGTGCACCTCTATGGGTACACTGTGAGCAATAAATGGTATGGAGAGGCACCAGGTCATGGCTTGGGTTCCTTGCAGTGGTTCAATATAATCCCCCACTACTAAATGTTGAGGGTACCCAGTAGTGAGACCAGGGCTAGGACAGATCCCAGGTCGTCAATGCACCTAGTTTGCAACTTTTTGTGTTTGTTTCTTTTGATGTCTATGGAAGTTCTTATTTCCAGGCAACTTCTGGAACAGCGGTCTGAAGTCCACAAGACCAAAAGAACCAAAGGAGCCCTACAGAAGGTTGCCTGAACTGCCTTTCATTTGCAAACTTTATAGACTTCAACGTTCCATCTTGGAACCTCATTCCCTCCCCAAAGAAAGATGTTGGATACCATCTAAAGACTTTGAAGGACAGGGTGGGAGTTGTAGCTTTGCAATCAGTGGAGGGCCAAAGATTGGAGCTCTGACTGGAACAGTAGACATGGGCCATGAAGGACATCATGGATCTTCTTGGGCAGACCCAGCATAGTTGATCATAGACGTAAGAGGTGGTTATTACCACTGGAGACAGGAACTTGTGTTCCCTTAAAGAAGGGTCTTCCCAAAGATTGATACTAAATCCTGGTACTTATCTCCCTATGGTCCGATGGCCAGGCTGCTGAGCAATTTCTAAATATCCCGAGAAGAGAAAACAGCAGATATCACACAAGACAAACACTTCTCATTGTTGTACAAACATAGCAGCCAAAACCAAACAACCGGAGGATGTGCGAGAGGCGCAGAGCAGGTCGTCCCCCAGCACGTACAGCCGGGGTCCGGAAAGAGAAATTCTCCCATCAGCTCTTGCAATCTACAGCTGGGGCTATTATTCCAGGGGCTCTGGTTTTGGAAACGGAGAGTGTTGAGTCTCTGCCCCCCATAGCTATGGTCCTGGTACTTTGTACATAGCATCTGGATCAATAATGACTAGTCGCAGTCAGCAGTCCAATAGCCAAGTATTATAGTCAATAGACTTGAGGATACCGAGAGTCCTCCCGACCTATTAGACTGTCGGCCGATCCCAGTGAAATTGGTGGGTTCAGCTGATTTTTATCTAAAGGATGAGACATGTCGAATTTTAACAGCCGCATCCTTCTTTCTTCCCAACATCAGGACTGGTTGGGACGCCCCCATACACATGCATGGCTAATGCGTAAGGCCATTTTTAGGCACTAAGGGTGATCATACATCGTAGATAGCTGTTGGCCGACAGCTGACCCCCCTTCCCCCCATACACATGCATGCGTTCTCAAGGTGAAGGCCTAAATCAATGCTGGTAGAAATCCCATAACCCAACCATTTCTTCACCCATTCATATATGGCCTGACTTCCTCTGACTCTATGGCCATCACAGCCTCCACCCAACAGGATGAAGCTGATTTGTTTCCGTTCTGTGTCTATATAGGGTTGTAAGGTCAGGTCAGAGGGGCACTTTTTGACAACTTCCATCCCATTTCCATCTTTTTAGTCAAACAAATTGGGGACGCAGCTTCAGACTATGAGCAGAGGTCCCTAATACTCACGGTTTGTGGGTCTGTCTTCGGGAACGGACTGCGGGTCACTCTCCTGTAGACTGCACGAGGACGCAGCCAGCGCTCCAGCAGATGACAGCTCGGCGGACACAAGGTCCCATGTGTTCAGCACATCCCGGGCCGCCTGAGGTAACCTCGCATCTCTGCTATACATTGCTGTTACTATAAAGAGCCTGCAAAGAATGAAGCCCGGCAGCCAAGTGATTCATAAAAGATGTGATTGTTCCAAGGGAAAATTCCCTTCCTTCGGCATAACGTGCAGGCCCAGAGCGCATGGACAATACAACATGAACGGGTTTTTCTTTGGAGAAGTCTTTAAATTGCCCATAAATAAATAAGAACATTTTAAAAAAAATCCCTTTATCCGGCACCCGATAATCCACAATATCTGATAATCCACCACTTGTTTCCAGGGGCGAAGCTATAGGGGGGGCTTTCCTCTACCACATAAGAAGATACAAGTATTACATAGCAGATGAGGGTCCTTCCACAGATTTAGTATTGGGGGCCCAGGAGGGTCAGGTCGCCCCTCTATAATACAAGACTAAGCAGAGAACGAGACTTATTTCATGTTACCTTGAGCAGACATTTCCACAGCCCCCATTCATCTAAAGGAGGCTGAAAGGGCGTCTTTTGGCCTCCAGGGGCTGAATGTGCTGTTATAACTTTCTATACAGTAAAAAAAAATATATGCATATTGCGCAGCATACATTGGTTTTTTTAGTTTTGTTTTTTACATAGGAGCTTATAGGAAACAGATTCCACAGTATGTCTATAGGAGCCTCTTGCTGTACACACATATATTCCGTATTTCTGCAAGAACGACTGGTTCTGGGACGCTGTGAAGCTTCTCTCAAGAACTGACCTTGACACTACCTCGGGGGGTTAGTACGGGGATCAGGTTTAGGCAGCGCGGTGTCATTTCACTGTTCACAAGGACGATATGGACATGACAGAGCACACGCCGTTGAAGGAGAGGATTTAGGGGGAACATTATGAATTCAAGCACCGGTTGTGGTGTACTGAACAGAAGGTGGCCTCTTTCCGTTTCATGCGTTCATCTTGATTTCCCTAACTTCAGGGCAGCAGCTATTAATCCAAACCACTGTGTTTACAGGGAGCAACATCTCTGGAAGGCAGAAGATACAATGTTACCACCTGCAAGTCAACACTGACCAACAAGGAACCATAGGCAACGGTACTGGAGAAGCTGAGGGATCACCGATGGTGGAGCCCCCAAACTCAGGAGACTCTAAAATGGTTGGGAAAAAATAGTGAAATATCTGCTGAAAAATGGCCAATTGGACCATTCCTGGAAAGGAGCCTCCAAAATATTCCAAGTCAAGATCTTTGAGCAAGGAACTTGACTTCTCCTCCAGGAGACAAAAAACCAGCCTCTTTAGCGGCCTGCGGCCGACTCGTTAAAGGGGCTTCCATAGTCAAATTATATGATTGACCAAAATTAGAGAAAGGCAACTACTGATCCTTGAGAGACACACCTAGCTCAATAGGTGTCCTTGAGGTTAGAAAATCATGGCTCCAGAAACTGCGCCACACCTGTCCACAGGTTGTGTGAGGTATTGCAGCTTCGCCCCGTTCACTCCAATGGAGCACAGCTACAATTTGAGAAGCAGTCAATAGACGGGTACCGGATATAGGTAATGAAGCAATGAGAGGGCACAGTCATCTAACCGTCATTGAGAAATACCGCAGAAGGGTGAGAGGAGTCACTTTTCTTCGAATATTACTCATTAAGTGATGACAATGGGGAAGTAGGCGATGGGAAATGTGTGTCTAGAATAGGAAATCACTTTTTGTTAGAAAGTACCCCAAAAATAAACCAAGCACTGGGGGCTCTGCCACTGGGATCAGCCGTGTGAAGGAACCTGGCAGTGAGTGTTCGACCTCTCTGCAGCGCCCCCCACAGGGCACACAAAGCATTACACAGAGCCCATTGAATCAGCCGGGTGTCAGACCCTCCAGAGAGATGCTCTTCATAGTTGCTCGACCTCTAGGTGACAGGTGAGGGTCCTAAACGAGGAGGCACGTACGCCTTATTAATATTTTAATTCCCTAAAAGGGTATTTGAAAATGTGTTTTCCCAAATCACACAAACCTCAGTGAAACAGAGACAGGTAAGTTACACTTATTCATCCTGTGTTGGGCTTGAGCTTATTGCCAATCTGAAAAGCAGAGCGGCAGTGTAAAGCAAGGACGGCCAAAAACTTGAGCCTGTGGGACAGGAGGTGGATGTCACACTCCAATAGACCATGCAGGTAAGATGAGGTCCGGGATCACAGATAATGGAGCCACTGGACGTGAAGAAGATAACTATAAGATGCCAGCAGTGATGGTCGATGTGTGCGCCGTCTGGGGGTCCTGCTGTTATACAGAGGTAACGCTGCTGCAGGGAACAGTGGTCCTCTAAGGGCTCGTTCACACGAACGTGTGAAGCCCGTTGCCGTATTGCGGGCCGCATCGTTCCGTGGCCATTCCATTCATTTCAATGGGTCCGCAAATCCGGAGACGCGGAACGGTGCGGAACGGAACACTACGGAAGCACTACTGAGTGCTTTCTGGGGTTCCGTTCCGTGCTTCCGCACCGCAAAAAGATAGAACTTGCTCAATCTTTTTGCGGAACGGAAGGATCGCGGACCCATTCAAGGGAATGGGTCTGCGGTCCCCATGCGCCTGCCCGACGGACGGTGCCCATGCATTGCGGACCGCAATTTGCGGTCCACAGCACGAGCACGGGCTTCACACGTTCCTGTGAACGAGCCCTAATTTAGGGTCTCGTTCCTGTTGTGTGCGGCTCGCGGTCCCAGGCTCTGAACGCGCCGTCCTCGCTGCAGTGAATGCAGCTGCTTAATCCTCAATTCTCCAGGAATGTGGATGGATTAGGGCCACATCTTATCCAGCAAACAGATAATTAGCTCATAAATACCGCACTTCCATTACAACAGACGGGATTTCTTTTTTTTATACTCCGGGCGAAATGGAGTTACACGATGTAACATTATGAACACGCGCTGCATACCGTAAAGATTAAGCGCCTTAAGTATTTACATACTATTCCAAAGGCAACGGGGGCCAACGGGCTCTCTACCCCTGCACCTTCAGCTATCTTCTAAGAAAACCCTTGTTTGCTCCACATTAAGGAGCTTTAACGGGAAACACGTCCATTTTCAGTAGATAAATTGCATCTATTGTTCTCTGTTATCAGCCTTGTCAGGACTGCATTGCTCCTCCTAAGGTCATAACCCAGGTGAACCTCCAGAAACATTTAAAAGGACAGTCCCGCTCCCATCATTAGGATATTCCAGCACTCTATGGGGGTCTGACTTCTGGGACCCTTCCCCCCTCATCCTATTAATAAACTGAGTTCTTCAGTGTTTTTCCTACACAGCGACACTTCCGGTTTTGCAGGGAACTGCTGCAGGTCTATTCACTGCGACGGAGCTGCGGGTGGTCGGGCGCTGCTCGGTCTGTAAACAGGGGGTCTGGGCCAGGGTTAGTCTGTATATGATCATGGGGTCTGGCCTCAGCAGGTCCGAGGTCTGTAAAAGGATAGTTTAGGGATTGGTCTGCAGTCTAAATGGGAAGCAGGGTCTGGAGTATGGTCTATAAATAGAGAGACTGGTTTGGGGGCTGTAAACAGGATTTTGATCTGGGTTCAGTCTGTGTTTATTTATGGGGGTCTGTAATTTCAGGGCTTCTGGTCTAGTCTATATTTTAAGGGGTTCTGGTCTGGGGTCTGTATTTTCAGGGCTTCTGGTCTGGGGTCTGTATTTTCAGGGCTTCTGGTCTGGGGTCTATATTTTCAGGGCTTCTGGTCTGGGGTCTGTATTTTAAGGGGTTCTGGTCTGGGGTCTGTATTTTAAGGGGTTCTGGTCTGGGGTCTGTATTTTCAGGGCTTCTGGTCTTGGGTCTGTATTTTCAGGGCTTCTGGTCTATGGTCTGTATTTTTAAGGTTTCTGGTCTGGGGTCTGTATTTTCAGGGCTTCTGGTCTGGGGTCTGTATTTTCAGGGCTTCTGGTCTGGGGTCTGTATTCTCAGGGCTTCTGGTCTGGGGTCTGTATTCTCAGGGCTTCTGGTCTGGGGTCTGTATTCTCAGGGCTTCTGGTCTGGGGTCTGTATTTTCAGAGCTTCTGGTCTATGGTCTGTATTCTTAAGGCTTCTGGTCTGGGGGTCTGCATTATTTAGGAGGTGGTCTTTCAGGAGTCTGGTCTGAGGTATCTATCAGATTGGAGATTCTGTAGTTATTATGGGCCTGTACTTCTTTAAGGGATCGGATGTGTGTTCTGTGGTCATTTTGGGGTGTGCTAAAGGGAGGGCTATAAAAATTATTCAACTGTCTAATGTTGAAGACTTGTCCTATGTCAACCGGTGAGGACTAAACCTCAAACATTTTGTGGGTGCACTGAGTGGGCTACTTTCTATTCATCCCTTTGAAATCTCCTCAGTGTCCCATCCAAAAGTTGTGAGTGATGACCAAGTTCCTGGGGAGGCACCACTGCAATCCCATTGATTGCCTCCCCCCTCTGCAGGCTGGGTGTGGTATTACAGCCTGATTCAATGCTGCAATACCAGACATGACCCGTGGATAGGGCTGGTGCTGTTTCTGGAAGAAGCAACCATGTTCTTCTAACCCTGTACATTCAAATACCATTGTAGCCCTATAGAAGGTCATGGGATTGGAGGACCTCAGATATATCATATATTGGCCTTATCTACTACACGGTTCTTGATAATGATACTATGAATCCCGGAATAAAGACCCAATGAAAGAATAAAGAAGCCTTTATGGGCAAGTGATAATTTGCTAATGACTGTGAGAGAGATTACAACCTCGTAATCTTCCGCTCTCCTCCTCTCACTGTTCCGCAAATGGATGCCGCCATTACAAATCTTTAAAGCCTCCTTTAAGTGGCGCAGATAAACCCAACGGCTTCAAACGAGGGAACATTACAATAATAGACTCATTTGCTAATGACAATAAATTAGGTCTTCTCCCGGCATATTCATTCAAAAATTAATTCTGATGTCGCTCCACGGCACAAATGTAAAAATAATTACATTTTACAACACACTTCTGCTAATTGCATCTGATGCTTCCAGCCTCATTATTACAGGCCCGATCCGCAAGGCTCCCATGAAGCCGCTGCGATGCTTTCCTACAAGGAAGAAGGAGACGGCTTCTCCTCCGCTCCCACCGTCCTCTCTCCATGCTGGGACAGAGAAGCCCTCGTGATATACGATCGACACAGCCCCTTCTAATTGGGTGAGCGATCGGAATGAAGAACGCTGGATGTGCCGTATAGAGCGCCATTTATTTTCATTTATTCCACTCTGCGCTGCAATAACAATTCATCGGGTCGTAATACATGACTTTATCCGACACATGGGTACTGCCCAATAATCCCAATAATCTAGCTATTTACAATGATGTAGTCTTACATCTACAGTGCCTAGATCATGAAACATCTCAGACACGATCATCCAGCACAGGAACAAAGGATCCGAAGGAAACAGTCAGCAGGAAGACTCCTTTTTTTTAATATTAAAATTAGTTTAATCTAGATGCTGGATTATTGAATTTGACTATGGGATCTTCTCTGAGATATTTCATCATCTAGAAACTGCAGATCTAAGATTATATCATTGTTAGTAGATAGATAGATACATTTTACCTGCAGTGATACATTGTAGCAAAAGACCAGGACAGGAGAGAAACCGCTGCTGCTGGCGTATTTTACTCACAGTCTGTTTTGGATACAATTGTAACAAACCACTAGATGTGAGAAGTATTAGGTCTGCACAGGTGCTCACCCTTCTCAGGCAGATAATTAGAGACAGATAGTTTGTTAGGCCTCTTTCACACGGGCGCTGCGGGAAAATGCGCGATTTCTCTGCGCGAGTGCAACCGGTTTAATGCGTTTTGCACGCGCGTGAGACAAATCGGTATGTTTGGTACCCAGTTACCCGAACCCGGACTTCTTCACAGAAGTTCGGGTTTGGGTTCGGTGTTGTGTAGATTTTATTATTTTCCCTTATAGCATGGTTATAAGGGAAAATAATAGCATTCTTAATACAGAATGCTAAGTAAATTAGGGCTGGAGGGGTTAAAAAAAGAAATAAAAAAAATTAAACTCACCTCATCCACTTGTTTGCGCAGCCCGGCTTGTCTTCTTTCTTCTTCTTTGAGGAACTGGGAGAAAAGGACCTTTGGTGACGTCACTGCGCTCATCACATGGTCCATCACCATGGTGATGGGCCATGTGATGGCTCTGCGCTCATCACATGGTCCATCACCATGGGGATGGACCATGTTATGAGCGCAGTGACGTCACCAAAGGTCCTTTTCGCCCAGGTCTTCAAAGAAGAAGAAAGAAGAGAAGCCGGGCTGCGCGAACAAGTGGATGAGGTGAGTTTAATTCATTTTATCTATTTTTTAACCCCTCCAGCCCTATTGTACTATGCATTCTGTATGAAGAATGCTATTATTTTCCCTTATAACCATGTTATAAGGGAAAATAACAAAGATTGGGTCCCCATCCCGATCGTCTCCTAGCAACCATGCGTGAAAATCGCACCGCATCCGCACTTGCTTGCGATTTTCACGCAGCCCCATTCACTTCTATGGGTCCCGCGTTGCGTGAAAAACGCACAATATAGAGCATGCTGCGATTTTCACACAACGCACCAGTGATGCGTAAAAATCACCGCTCATGTGCACAGCCCCATAGAAATGAATGGGTCCGGATTCAGTGCGGGTGCAATGCGTTCACCTCCCGCATTGTACCCGCGCGGAAAACTCGCCTGTGTGAAAGAGGCCTTACAGTGTATCGGTGCAGGTAAAATGTATTAGTCTGGAGTTTTGTCTGTTTAGCGCATTGCGCGTACTGAATACAATTGTAACAAACCCTCAGCTGTGACTAGCACTTAAAGTTGAAACACGTTATACTTCTTTTATGACACGATAATAATGGCAACTCTCAAGACTTTATTAAATTTCAAGGAAGGCTTGATGAGGACGCAGACAGAGATGGAAAATGAACCTGGTTAATAAATCTCACTTTAACTCCAATAGTCCCCGGAGTGCCATCCACTCCGGTCTCTCTAATTGTACCTACAGGTCCAGCAGGCCGGAATGTGGGAACGAGCAGCGGCATAATGAATAGACATATGAAAGAAACGTATAGAACGCGGCAACCTCAATCATCTGTCACTGCGCGGAGCAAATATCCTATATCTATAACAGATCTATATCTATCTACTACCTCATATCTATCTATCTATCTATCTATCTATCTATCTATCTATCTATCTATCTATCTACTACCTCATATCCATCTATCTATTATCTATCTATCTATCTATCTATCTATTATCTATCTACTACCTCATATCTATCTATCTATCTATCTATCTATCTATCTATCTATCTATCTATCTATCTATCCATCTTTATAGTCATTGGAGGCCAGGAGAGGTACAATGCATGTGGAACCTGCATTCCCTGATTTTGATGGAGGTCAGTTGCCACCAGTGGAGATAGTATTTAGTGTAGGGTCCTGTCCATAAGAGTTCGCCTTGTCGTGGCGGACAGGCACAAATGATTTGGCAAGAATCTCACATTGACATCATGAGCATAGCATTAGCAGTAGTATATTTTCTATAGTGAGTATGGCACAATTTTTTTTTTAAACTCTTATTAACAAAATAGAAATAACATCGACATCGTAGACTCCTGTTACAGATTATAGTACAAAGAGAGATACAGAGTCCATGTTATCAATTTCTCAACCGTTGCACTGTTGCGAATTCCTTATTTCTTTGGCTGAAGTAACAATATACAATATATTCAGGTGACCCCACTAAACCGACTGAGCCATGGACCCTCGAGCCGATGACAGGGCTTGTCGCAGTACATAGTGCGAGATGACCCACACCATAGGCCCCAAACCTTTTTTGAGGTTTATTGTGGTGTTTAAATACTACCGCTATATATGGTAGGATCTGGCTTATCTGCCATCTCCACATGGTCAAGTTCAGTGTATTGGGGCTGTACCCAACTTATTTTCTTTCCACTTTTGTTCCGTTTTTTTTTGCAGACCGTATGCGAACCATTTGCTTCAATGGGTCCGCAAAAACAACGGAAGGTACTCCGTGTGCATTCCGTTTCCGTATTTCCATTCCGCAAAAAAGTAGTGCATGTCCAATTATTGTCCGCAAATCACGGTCCGAGGCCCCATTCAAGTCAATGGGTCCGTATTTTGCGGATCCATACTGTAGAAATGCTATGCCCAGCCCATATTGCTTGTGTTTGGTGATTAATAAGTTACTGTTTCCGTTTCCAATCCGCAAAAAAACGGATCGCATACGGATATGATATTAACTGCTGGTGATACTTGCTAATGTGATTCCAATAAAACCGTTACGGATTCTTCTGTGAGTGTATCCGTCATCCACTTGTCTATTAGGGCTCATGCACACGAACGTATTTTCTTTCCGCTTCTGTTCCATTTTTTTTTGCGGACCGTATGCGGAACCATTCACTTCAATGGGTCCGCAAAAACAACGGAAGGTACTCCGTGTGCATTCCGTTTCCGTATTTCTGTTCTGTAAAAAAAGTAGTGCATGTCCTATTATTGTCTGCAAATCACGGTCCGAAGCCCCATTCAAGTCAATGGGTCCGCAAAAAATACGGAACGCACATGGAACACATTTGTATGTCATCCGTATTTTGCGGATCCATACTGTAGAAATGCTATGCCCAGCCCATATTGCTCATGTGTTTGGTGATTAATAAGTTACTGTTTCCGTTTCTGATCCGCAAAAAACGGATCGCATACTGATATGTTTTGTGGAATAACAGAACGGAAGAGGACTTAAATCAGAGGAAAAAAAAACTCAGATATGGAACAACGGATCCGTAAAAAAACGGACCACAAAACAACAACGGTTGTGTGCATGAGCCATTAGGCCTAGTTCACACGAACGTGAGTGATCCGTGGCCGTATTGCGGCCCGCAAATTGTGGGCCGCAATACACGGCCACAGTTCCGTGTGCATTCTGCATCACGGATGCGGACCCATTCACTTCAATGGGTCCGCAAATCCGGAATTGCGGAACGGCCGCACGGAACGGGACGCCTCGGAAGCACTACGGAGTGCTTCCGTGGGGTTGCGTCCCATACTTCCGTTTCGCAAAAAGAAGATGTCCTATCTTTTTGTGGAACAGGCAGATCGCGGACCCATTAAAGTGAATGGGTCTGCGATCCGATGCGGCTGACCTACGGCCGGCGATCGTGCATTGCAGCACGGGTCACACACTCGGCCTTACTGTGAGGGGATTGGCACTGACCTTCGTATGTACTAAGTGTGAGAAGATCGCTGAGACTAGTCCTCTGAGACCCCGGGATTTGACGACTCCTATGAGTGGGTAGTATGGCAGTATTTTATACAGTATATTTTGTGTTTGCAGAGAGCTGCATTGTATTTGTTTTCTATCTATATCAAATCTATCTTATTATTTATTTATTTATTTTATGTACTTCTATAGCGCTACTATATTCCGCAGCGCTTTACAGACATGAGCGTCCAACTGTCCCCAGTGGGGCTCACAATCAGTCTGTCTTCGGAGTGTGGGAGGAAACCGGAGAACCCGGAGGAAACCCACGCAAACACGGGGAGAACATACAAACTCCATGCAGATGTTGAACCCAGGACCCCAGTTCTGCAAGGCACCAGTGCTAACCACTGAGCCACCGCTAACCACTGAGCCACCGCTAACCACTGAGCCACCGCCAACCACTGAGCCAGCGCTAACCACTGAGCCACCGCTAACCACTGAGCCACCGCTAACCACTGAGCCAGCGCTAACCACTGAGCCACCGCTAACCACTGAGCCACCACTAACCACTGAGCCACCGCTAACCACTGAGCCAGCGCTAACCACTGAGCCACCGCTAACCACTGAGCCACCACTAACCACTGAGCCACCGGTAACCACTGAGCCAGCGCTAACCACTAAGCCACCACTAACCACTGAGCCACCGCGCTGCCCATATTAGCTTTGCATCTATCTCAAATCTATCTTATTATCTCTGTATCTATTATCTATCCATCCGTCTATCTATCTATCTATCTCATGTCTATCTATCTATCTATCTATCTATCTATCTATCTTATTATCTCTGTATCTATCTATTATCTATCTATCTATCTATTATTTATCTATCTATTATCTATCTATCTATCTATCTATCTATTATCTATCTATCTATTATCTATCTATCTATCTATTATCTATCTATCTATCTATCTATTATCTATCTATCTATTATCTATCTATCTATCTCTCTCTCTCCTATCTCTTGTCTATCTATCTATCTATCTCCTATCTATCTATCTATCTATCTATCTATCTATCTATCTATCTATCTATCTATCTATCTTATTATCTCTGTATCTATCTATCTATCTATCTATCATCTATCTATCTATCTATTATCTATTATCTATCTCTCTCCTATCTCTTATCTATCTATCTATCTATTATCTATCTATCTATCTATCTATCTATCTATCTATCTTATTATCTCTGTATCTATCTATTACAAACCATTTCCAAACTCGGCCACAAACTCTTCTTAAACTATCCGGAGCCCTCGCCGGACATGACCCTCACCCCGCCCGTATCCCTCTCTGGTTAAAATCGCAGAATTCACAAGATGTTACTTGTCTGAAGGCGAAAGCGAACTCTCCGGTAAACAGAATGAGAGGGGAGAGCTATGCCGCCTCTAATGGGAGCTGACAAGGAAACTTTCCTACAGGCCCTGGCATTGTGACGGGTTAAGAGACAGCGGGCATTAATCCTATACTATCTGTTGCCAAACTTCCTTTTTGTGGTCAGCTGAAGAGCTGTGTGGTCGCCTACGACAGCCCAAAGCCTCCACTCTGCTACAACATGGGAAAGTGAGGCCGTCACATGGTGGGGAGAAGGGAAAAAAGAGCAAAAACCACAACCAACCCACTTGCTTCTTCTGCCTTCCTCCCAAATGTGACCCCGAGCTATTCTGCAAGCCCTCCGCTCCTTCTTTTTTTAAGGGATAATTTAAACCATCCAGCTTGCTGAGCTGCCACGTTTCCAGCCTGTGCATTCCTATCTAATCTCTGCACTTTAATAACTGACATGCTATATTCCTCTCCTAGCACTGACCCCGCAGAGACAACACTGCTACATCCAAGCTAATCACTGCAAACCGACACACAAAACGAGCGTCAAAACCAAACAAAATCACATAAAGTCTTAAAGGGAAACATCTGCCTGTTCCGATCACTAAAAAAGCTCTGCTACATTCTAATATACTTTTGAGATTTGAGATCTCTGCTTGCTGTCTGTGAATGGGTACATTTTACATCAAGAGGCTAAAAGCCTGTACCAACTGAATACTGCTCACAGCTACTACTGCATCCAGTCTGGACAATCCTCTGTCAGCCTAGACATTTTACCTGCACTGATACATTGTAACAATCTATTGGGGCCGTTTGTACTGCGGACGGCATTGTCCACACTGAGAACAAATGCAGCAAACCCTCTTCTGCGAGAAGTATTACGTCTGTACACATGCTCGGTGTCTGAATGGGAAAACAACTGTTCCTATTCACTGACAGCAAGCGGAAATTCCGACTGTTCTAATAGATTGGAGGGAATCCCCCATTAGAGTTTTGAAATCTCTGCTTGCTGACAGTGAATGTGAGCATTCTTATTTACATCCAGACAAATGTCTGAGCAAAACAGTCTGCACTCTAGAATGATACATTTTACCTGCGCTGATACATTGTAGCAAACGACCAGGACAGGAGAGAGACCTGTGCTGCTGGTGTATTTTTACTCACAGTCCATTCTGGATGAAATGAGAAGTATTAGGTATGTGCAGGTGTTCAGCCTTCCGCATGGGAATAAGAATGTTCCCGTTCACTGACAGCAAGCAGATATTCCAAATTTCCTAATTTAGAGGGAATCCCTAATTTAGGACCCCCCCCTCATTATTTAAGAGATAATTATCAGTATCTGTAAGAGGCCCACCCCCCTCACTGCAATAGTCACAGTCCTATGTAAATATTGCAGTGGTCTCTGAACTTTGTCTTCCATCTGTTGCAAAACTACAACTCTCAGAATGCTGGGAGTTGTAGTCGTGCGGCGGTTGGAGTGCAGTGCAGCAATGGCTGCCCCTACATATAGGCGCTGTCTTGTTAACATGCCTGCCCCGTATACAGCCTGTTACACCGGCCAGGAGACCGAAAATCAAATCAACTTACAAGAAGAGCCTTCAGGGCCGGCATATTGAATAAAAACACATTCAGCGTTTAGTCCCATCCATCAAATACTTGTAAAGACAAAAAAGGTCTTATATTAGGAAAAATGAGCGTGATGGCCGCCATCTATCAAAGCCATACATGACGGGGGCCAAAAACCTAATTATGATGCCACCGCTGAGTAATATAGCTCATCCAGCATAAAGGACCCATCTGCAAAGCATCAGGCGCAGTACTACAAGGCTCAGCATGGCCTGCAAATACTGGGAATGGCATGTGCACTTTTGCAACGTCTCCAATGCACTAGCACCCAAAACACCAATTTTTTTGCAAAAGTCTCCAAATGCTCCAGTGCATCTAAGATGAGAATGCAACTTTGCAAACAGTCTTGATGCCGTTTTATGTATACAGCTCCTATGCAGACCTATGTGTCTACAAACAAATCCTGTGCAGCCTGATCCTGCAGTCATAGTTACTTCACCTCCTCAGCCTCAGGCCTCATGCACACGACCGTTGCGTGTTTTGCGGTCCGGAACCGCGGATCCGCAGAACACGGATGGTGTACGTATGCGTTCTGCAATTTTCGGAACGGCATGGACAGCCTTTAATAACTGCCTTTTCTTACTGCCTATTCTTGTCCGCAAAGCGCAGACAAGAATAGGACATATATTTTTTTCGCGGAGCAACGGATGCGGACAGCACATTAGGCCTCTTGCACACAAACATATTTTTTTTCTGTTTCCGTTCCATTTTTTGTGTTCCATATACAGACCGTATACGGAACCATTCATTTCAATACTCCGTATGCCTTCCGTTTTCCGTATTTCCGTTTTTTCATTCTGTTCAAAGATAGAACATTTCCTATTATTGTCCGCATAACGGACAAGGATAGTACTGTTCTATCAGGGGCCAGATGTTCCGTTCCGCAAAAAAACGGAAAGCACACGGACGGCATCTGTATTTTTTGCGGACCGCAAAATACTAAAAAAGCCATACGGTCGTGTGCAAGAGGCCTCAATTAAATACCTCCTAGTGTTTTATGTCTACAGCCTCCATGAAGTCCTAGGTGTCTCCATGGTTACAGACTACAAACAAACCCTGCGTAGTCTGATCCTGCAGGCATGTGTTACTCCACACCTTTACCCCAGGCTCTTCATAAGGCCTCATTTACACGACCATATGTATTTTGCGGTCCACAAAAAACGTATCAGCAAAAAATACGGATGACATCCGTGTGCATTCCGTATTTTGCTGGCCCCTAATAGAACAGTCCTATCCTTGTCTGTAAGGGCTCGTTCCTGTGCTGTGGACCGCAAATTGCAGCCTGCAATGCACGGGCACCGTCCTTGGGGCAGGCGCATTGGGATCGCGGACCCATTCACAAATTCCATCTTTTTGCGGTGCGGAAGCACGGAATGAAACTCCAGAAAGCACTCCGTAGTGCTTCCGTAGTGTTCTGTTCTGCATCTCCGGATTTGCGGACCCATTGAAAAGAATGGGTCCGCATCCGTGATGCAGAATGGCCACGGAACGGTGCCCGTGTATTGCGGATACGATAATCCGGTCCGTGTTCGTGTGAACGAGCCCTAATGCGGACAATAATAGAACATGTTCTATTTTTTTGCAGAACGGAAATACGGACAGACGGAAACGGAATGCACACAGAGTAACTTCCGTATACGGTCCACAAAAAAAAGGGAATGGAAACAGAATGAAAATACGTTAGTGTGCAAGAGGCCTAAGAGGGAGCAGATGCAAAAGAAGAACATCGGACTGCAGGACCAGACTACATAAGGTTTGTTTGTAGTCTGTAACCATGGAGACACATAGGACTGCATAGGAGCTGTAGACAGAAAACGGTAGCACCAATATTTGCAAGGTTGCATCATATTTTGCAAAAAATTTTAGGTCCATAGGAGCTCTATTGCAAAAGTGCACACACTCTAATGAACATCCTTAAAAACACTAAATGATCCAGTAACATTCTCTCATTAATTCCTCATCTCTGCAATTTATCTGAGCGCTCTTTTATATTCTGTGGTTCAAACTAGAAATGACTGGGCCCCACAGCAAATATTTGAATGCCCCTTCTTCCACCGGGGCCCCTTTATGCAGACCTTAGACTGGACCTCCTGCCTCCGCTCTTCATGCAGCACTGCGTCCAGGCATGCACTACCCTGCATAGCATCAGGTCATAGCGCGCTCCTGCGCACACTCCGCCCCGTCCTGGAGCTGTGCGCTGCCCGGTTCTAGTGCAGAGCAGGCGCTCAGAGAAGAAGCCCAGGGAGCGGTGAGTAATACCAGTGCTAGGACTAGGAGCACCATACTCACTGCAACCTGAAAATAAATCCATTTGTCCTACTCCCCGGCCCCTTCCAGTTCGGGCCCCGTAGCAGCCGCTTCCCCTGCTTCCATGGCAGCTACGCCCCCGGGTCAGATATTCAACAGGGACTGTTTGCCGTCCTCTGTTTACATGAAGCCGGGACACAAAGTCCATTCTCTTCAGACCTTCAGCCGCGCTAGAAGACAAGGTCACAGCCGTGCAGGTAAAATAATCCACAGGATGACCGGAGGGCCTAGGACCCCTACCTACCTGGAGAACAGGGGTCTCCAAAGCTCGGGGGACTGGTGAGCATCTCAAACCTTCATGATGCCATAACTGCACCCACCCATGGGGAGCAAAGCAAACTCAGGTCTATAGGGGTTTCAGAAACGGCCATAACCTCCACGGACTTGACTGGAGAAGATATACATCACTGGGTAGCACTGGGGTGAGGTGACCCCCATTCGCTCAATAAGTGGGTGTCAACTCTAAAAGCGTCCATATTGGACATGGGCAGCCCGTCCTGCAAACTACCTTATCGTATCAAGGATATCAGCAGTGAAAAGGCGGCGCGAATGCCATATGGCGCCCGCTATACATTTCCTTTGCACATTTCCAGTTTAACAATATGTTACAAAAATCTCTGTTTATTTAGCAGGAGAGAAAACAAGCTGCACGGATCGGCGGCGGCAGCCGCGGCGAGGCCCGGCGGGAGACGACACCGCAGGCACCTATATAAGCAGAGTTAAAGGGTGTGTATCGGGGACAAATGAGTTCAGCCCCAGCCCCGGGGTCACAGCTGTGCAGCAACGCCATGCAACGACTGACAGCGGACCACCTGGGGGAGGGGAGGGGCTCAGCCAACAAACTGGATACCGTGCTTGTCAGCGCCGAGGCAGGTGAGGTCAACTCATGTGCATCTCTTCAAGGGGTTTTCCAGGTTTATGTAAAAGGTCTGCAACTTTCTAACAGACTCTGCGCTTCAATAACTTTTCAACACATACCGGAAAAAAAACGCTTCCGTTTTGTCTCAATGCATTCTGAATGGAAAGCAATCCGTTCAGTATGCATCAGGATGTCTTCCGTTCCGTCCCTTCCGTACCGCAGCTGCGGTATTTTTTCCGGCCAAAATCCCGGAACAATACCGCACTTGCCGGATCCGGCATTAATCTATAGTGCTAAAGTACTGTTCATCCTGAGCATCCTGGTGCAGATGAAAAGCAAATGAAAATACCCTGCATAAGAAGGCAGGAATATGGCCTCTAAAGGGATAGCGTCCTACAGACAAGATATGTAACCGTCTGAGGATGGCGAAGAGGAGGCACCGAGGCTGGATGCTCCATCATGAGGTTAGGTGTGATTGACTCCAGAATCTAGGAAAATTACTCATCACATGATCAATAGACCAAATCATTAGCTTCTAAAAAGTGATCAGAAAGTCAAGGATAACCAAGCTGCACATTATCCTTGTACAATGGGAATCCCTGCATATTGGAAGTCCCTGTGTACATACATTACTTATCCTGTACTGACCCTGAGCTACATCCTGTATTATACTCCAGAGCTGCACTCACTATTCTGCTGGTACAGTCACTGTGTACATACATTACTTATACTGTACTGACCCTGAGCTACATCCTGTATTATACTCCAGAGCTGCACTCACTATTCTGCTGGTACAGTCACTGTGTACATACATTACTTATCCTGTACTGATCCTGAGTTACATCCTGTATTATACTCCAGAGCTGCACTCGATATTCTGCTGGTGCAGTCACTGTGTACATACATTACTTATCCTGTACTGACCCTGAGCTACATCCTGTATTATACTCCAGAGCTGCACTCGATATTCTGCTGGTGCAGTCACTGTGTACATACATTACTTATCCTGTACTGATCCTGAGTTACATCCTGTATTATACTCCAGAGCTGCACTCGATATTCTGCTGGTGCAGTCACTGTGTACATACATTACTTATCCTGTTCTGATCCCGAGTTACATCCTGTATTATACTCCAGAGCTGCACTCACTATTCTGCTGGTGCAGTCACTGTGTACGTACATTACTTATCCTGCACTGATCCTGAGTTACATCCTGTATTATACTCCAGAGCTGCACTCACTATTCTGCTGGTGCAGTTACTGTGTACATACATTACTTATCCTGTACTGATCCTGAGTTACATCCTGTATTATACTCCAGAGCTGCACTCACTATTCTGCTGGTGCAGTCACTGTGTACATACATTACTTATCCTGTACTGATCTTGATTACATCCTGTATTATACTCCAGAGCTGCACTCACTATTCTGCTGGTGCAGTCACTGTGTACATACATTACTTATCCTGTACTGATCCTGAGTTACATCCTGTATTATACTCCAGAGCTGCACTCACTATTCTGCTGGTGCAGTCACTGTGTACATACATTACTTATCCTGTACTGATCCTGAGATATATCCTGTATTATACTCCAGAGCTGCACTCACTATTCTGCTGGTGCAGTCACTGTGTACATACTTTACTTATCCTGTACTGATCCTCAGTTCCACGCTTACTCCAGAGCTGCACTCATTATTCTGCTGGCTGAAAGCTCTCAGTATTCCCCTCTTGCTCTGGTGAAGTGAATTACAAAATGACAGAACTTTTTACATAGCTTCATTCTGCTCATATTTAATGCTCAAAGATGGACATACCCTTTAAGGCTGAGCTGCCTCAGGGGGTCATCCTGGACGGAGGTCACAGAACAGACCCTCTTGTGAGGAGAGGGATCCTCCCTGTGTCCGTCAGCCTTCAGCTATTCCACATTTCACACATGAAGCTGTTTCGGATTACGCTGCACACAATATTTGTATTAATTTTTTATACCCACTTGAGGGAAGGCGGCCGCCCTGTCTATGCCCCTGGGTGGTCTCGCTCCTCTCTGGTGGGTCACGTCTTGACACTGCAGCCTGTGGACTGTGGAGGGACACTGTGCACTGTGTGGTTAATGCCTGATTTTCATGCAAATTCTGCTCCGGTCCAGAGCATCGCTCTATAATAGCCATAAATCTCCTCTCCCACTGCACTTACACACTGTGACGAGCCCACTCCTGCGCACACACAGCTCACCTCCACCTTATTCTATGAGTTATATAGGAATATGTAGAAATTTTTAAAGCTAAACTTTACCTCTACACCTATTATTATTACATTTTCTCCTTCTCACTGCAGCACAGAGCATTTCAGAAGACACATTACTAGAGTGTGCTGTTCTTGGTGCCCTGGACAGTCTGCATGTCATAGGGGCAATATCACAACGAGGAGGGCAATGGAGCCTGCAGACTGGTAATTAACTAGTGGAGGAAGCAGGAGCCTCCAGCAGCACAGAGTATTTTAGGAGTATGGACGGTGATCTGTCCACTGAGGCGATGATGCGGGTAAGGACAGGGGCAGTTATATGATTTAAGGAGGGGGGTGAAGACAAGCAGAAGGTTGCAGGCTGAGTGTTACATAATGGAAACTGCACGGTCACGCAGCAGTACAGAGTATTTCAGGAGACTGTATACTGATCTCATAAGGGCAATGATCAGTCGCCTGGAGATGGATGTGAATGATGAAGGGGAGGGTTATGGGGTCAATTAGGAAACCACAGATTAAATTACAGGATATCAGTAGGGGAAAGGCACCTCAGCAGCACAGAGAATTTCAGGATCTACCGTAGGGCAATGATCTGGACAGGGACGGATGGATCAGTAGTAGGTTCAAAATGAGGAGGGTTATGGGGTCAATTAGGAGACCACAATATAATAATTAGATAATAGAAGGATGGGGTGCCCAGCAGCACAGAGGATTTCAGGAGGTAGGTGGACTGATCTTGTCAGGGCATATGATGAGGAGGAGGGTCAGGAGACCACAACTTAGATAACGCAAGGAGCAGGGGCCCCAGCAGCACTGTACTGACAAGTCAATGACTACAACATCCATCATCCTCGTCTTTGCGTCCTTCCCCCAATGTCATTGCAGAGTAAGATGCCTCCATCCAAGCTGTGGTGTTCTTCAGTGGCGAAAGGCGCCCTAGGGCGTTCACGCTGCAGCCTCCAGAAGGAATAGTGATGAGGTCTTAAGGGGTTAATCAGGAGCTTGACTCCTTTCCAGATGGAGGAACCCTTCAGACGTGCGCAAGTGACTGAGGGCTGCGGAGGCGCAGAGCAATTCAGAGTTACTGGAGTGCTGCACATTACCTCGAGGAGACTCCTCCAACCTGTGTCAGGAATGTGGCCTGCAGTGCCGAAACCTGAGGAGGCATGGCGTTCCACACCGCCCCAAAGGGCCCACCTGCACCACGTAGCGCAGCCGGCGTTTTTTTCTCGCTTTTGTTTGTGTAACCTCGGTGCAGGGCTGCGGTCGGTGACAGATGATTGCTCGCAGCTGTATTTTGACAGGTTAAAACGAGGTGGTCAGCGCTACAGATGTTCTCATCATTGAGGGGGAAGGGGGTGTTCTAACAATCACGCCATCCTGTGGAACATATTACGCAGTGGAGCGCAGCGAATACACCGCGACGGCGAAACCCAGGGAGGAAGAGGAGACCGTGGGGAGGGTCAATCAAAAAATCTAAACTAAATGAATCAATAAAAAATAATTCATAGGTCCCAAACACTAGGCTCTATTTCCTGGTTCTACAAACCAAGCTCTATTTCCTGGTCCTACTAACCAGGCTCTACTTCCAGGCCCCGCACATGAGGCTCTACTTCCTGGACCCACAAAACAGGCTCTACTTCCTTGTCCAGCACAACAGGTTCTACTTCCTGGTCCCACATAACAGGCTCTACTTCCTGGACCAACATAACAGGCTCTACTTCCTGGACCCACATAACAGGCTCTACTTCCTGGTCCACACAACAGGTTCTACTTCCTGGTCCCACACAACAGGCTCTACTTCCTGGTCCCACACAACAGGCTCTACTTCCTGGTCGCACACAACAGGCTCTACTTCCTGGTCTCACACAACAGGCTCTACTTCCTTGTCCAGCACAACAGGTTCTACTTCCTGGTCCCACATAACAGGCTCTACTTCCTGGACCCACATAACAGGCTCTACTTCCTTGTCCAGCACAACAGGTTCTACTTCCTGGTCCCACACAACAGGTTCTACTTCCTGGTCCCACACAACAGGCTCTACTTCCTGGCCCCACACAATAGGCTCTACTTCCTCAACCCGCAAAACAGGCTCTACTTCCTGGACCCACATAACAGGCTCTACTTCCTTATCCAGCACAACAGGTTCTACTTCCTGGTCCCACACAACAGGCTCTACTTCCTGGTCCCACACAATAGGCTCTACTTCCTGGCCCCACACAACAGGCTCTACTTCCTTGTCCAGCACAACAGGTTCTACTTCCTGGTCCCACACAACAGGCTCTACTTCCTTGTCCAGCACAACAGGTTCTACTTCCTGGTCCCACACAACAGGCTCTACTTCCTGGCCCCGTACATCAGGCTCTGCTTTCTGGTCCCACACAATAGGCTCTACTTCCTGGTCCCACACAACAGGCTCTGCTTCCTGGTCCCACACAATAGGCTCTACTTCCTGGTCCCACACAACAGGTTCTACTTCCTGGTCCCACACAACAGGCTCTACTTCCTGGTCCCACACAACAGGCTCTACTTCCTGGTCCCACACAATAGGCTCTACTTCCTGGTCGCACACAACAGGCTCTACTTCCTGGTCTCACACAACAGTCTATACTTCCTGGCCCCGTACATCAGGCTCTGCTTCCTGGTCCCACACAATAGGCTCTACTTCCTGGTCCCACACAACAGGTTCTACTTCCTGGTCCCACACAACAGGCTCTACTTCCTGGTCTCACACAACAGGCTCTACTTCCTGGTCCCACACAACAGGCTCTACTTCCTGGTCCCACACAACAGGCTCTACTTCCTGGTCCCACACAACAGGCTCTACTTCCTGGTCCCACACAACAGGCTCTACTTCCTGGTCCCACACAACAGGTTCTACTTCCTGGTCTCACACAACAGGCTCTACTTCCTGGTCCCACACAACAGGTTCTACTTCCTGGTCTCACACAACAGTCTATACTTCCTGGCCCCGTACATCAGGCTCTGATTTCTGGTCTCACACAATAGGCTCTACTTCCTGGTTTCACACAACAGGCTCTACTTCCTGGTCCCACACAACAGGCTCTACTTCCTGGTCCCACACAACAGGCTCTACTTCCTGGTCCCACACAACAGGCTCTACTTCCTGGTCCCACACAACAGGTTCTACTTCCTGGTCTCACACAACAGGCTCTACTTCCTGGTCCCACACAACAGGTTCTACTTCCTGGTCTCACACAACAGTCTATACTTTCTGGCCCCTTACATCAGGCTCTGATTTCTGGTCTCACACAATAGGCTCTACTTCCTGGTCCCACACAACAGGCTCTACTTCCTGGTCCCACACAACAGGCTCTACTTCCTGGTCCCACACAACAGGCTCTACTTCCTGGTCTCACGCAACAGGCTCTACTTCCTGGTCCCACACAACAGGCTCTACTTCCTGGTCCCACAAGCCAGGAACACACAGGAAATGATGGCTTAGTCAATCACTACCCGCGGTGAGCCTCTGCTAATCAGTGATTGGCTGAAAGGTCATTTCCAGCGTTTCAAGAGAGAACAGGGAGTGGAGACTGTTGGGAGACCAGGGAACAGCAGAACAAGAGTGGGGGGGGGGGGGGGGAGCAGGAGCATGGCGGCAGCAGGGAACCGGTAAGGTAAGTATAACTTATTTTTATAAATTATTTTCCTTTTTTTAAATTTGAATCGGCCCAAATAAGAAAAATTGTGTCCCGCTATGAGGTACCAAGGAACGTCAAGACTTAAGTTCTGAAGCCGGCATGGTACCAAGACTGTAAATTGAAAAACTAGCCTGGGTTAAAATGGAGGAGTGTAGTGATCAAATACAATACAAGGGGGCACAGACTAATAAATAGGGGTCAGTATAAAGACAAGGGTTGACTCCTCTCACCGATCTCCCACCGCTGCCATTCTGGTACTCACCGCCCCCCTCCCGTAAAGCCTAGAGTGTATGGGCAACTGGGAGGCTTCGGTCACATGATGCTGAGGCAGGGGTTGGTGCGGCATTTTCAGTGCAGTGCGACTTGACTTATATAAGGGGTCTCCCTATGGACCTTTTTTGGGGTGCAGGACTGGATTCTCCTTGGAGCCCATACATTCTAGGCTCAACCACCCCCGCGGGTCTCTACCTCCTGGTGGATGCCTGCTCAGCCAATCAGGGGTGAGGTGGGTCACACTGTGGCCAATGACTGGCTAAGTGGACATCTCCATGCACTTCCCGTGTGTCGAAGCCCAGACCAGGAAGTGGAGAGCAGCACGGACCCCTTAAGCATCAGAATGCCAGCCCCAGGGGATCGGCGAGTAATGCTTTTATTTAACCCATTCATCCCCATATACAAAAAAAAAAAACACATAATCCCGCCAGACAAACCCTCGAAGTCCAAGTGCAAAGAACAAGCCAGAAGAGGCTGTAGACAAACAGAACATAAATAGTGAATCGGCCTCTTAGAGAAATCTTCCTTCTGAGACATTAGGGTTTATTTCCCGTTTTATGACCGGCAAAACATATGGAGAGCGTTTACTGCGAGCACAGGACGCCATTACTCCGTGTGTTTACATTGCTGGACACCTCAGTGGGAAATACTATATTGGAATTTGGCAAAGGAAACCCTGGATCTACAGAGCAGCACAAGGGTGGGGGGGGGGGGGGGGGGGGGAGGGGGTGATACAATGTAACCAGGGTCCTCTTCCTTTATGTATCACTGAAGTCACCAGCGAATTAACCCTTTCCCACAAATACAGTCTAAGCTCTGGACTATAGGTGTGTACGTCAGCATGGCTTCACTTCTCCTGGTTCACCTTTTGAAGTATTTTTTTCAGACCAAATAAAAAAGTTTTAAAAACTAAAAAACAAACCCACTTGAAAGCGGCTTCTTCTCTATCGAAAGAGGAAGCATTCAATGTGAAAAACCCAGGAGCAGAAATAGTAAGAGATAAGATCGAGGCTGAAAGAAGATAAATACACCCCCGGTCCGAGGGGAATTTATTGCGAGGCACCAAAAAGGTGACCAAACAAAACTTCCAGAGAAATCTCATAGAAAGTGTCTATTCCTGCAGCCCGGCAACTAGATCTGCGGAAAAAACAGCAAAATTCTCTGAATCAAAGGCATTCTGAAACAAGGTACTGGATGTGATACAGGGGCGACAACTGGGGGAAGAAGAGGGGACAGTACACTTTATATTTATGGTGTCCCCACACTACAGAGCCTGTATATATGTACACAGTGACTGCACCAGCAGAATAGTGAGTGCAGCTCTGGAGTGTAATACAGGATGTAAGTCAGGATCAGTACAGGATAAGTAATGTATGTATACAGTGACTGCACCAGCAGAATAGTGAGTGCAGCTCTGGTGTATAATACAGGATGTAACTCAGGATTTGTACAAGATAAGTAATGTATGTACAAAGTGACTGCACCAGCAGAATAGTGAGTGCAGCTCTGGAGTATAATACAGGATATAACTCAGGATCAGTACAGGATAAGTAATGTAATGTATGTACACAGTGACTGCACCAGCAGAATAGTGAGTGCAGCTCTGGAGTATAATACAGGATGTAACTCGGGATCAGTACAGGATAAGTAATGTATGTACACAGTGACTTCACCAGCAGAATAGTGAGTGCAGCTCTGGAGTATAATACAGGATGTAACTCAGGATCAGTACAGGATAAGTAATGTAGGTACACAGTGACTGCACCAGCAGAAAGGTGAGTGCAGCTCTGGGGTAAAATGCAGGATGTAACTCAGGATCAGTACAGGATAAGTAATGTAATGTATGTACACAGTGACTGCACCAGCAGAATAGTGAGTGCAGCTCTGGAGTATAATACAGGATGTAACTCAGGATCAGTACAGGATAAGTAATGTATGTACACAGTGACTCCACCAGCAGAATAGTGAGTGCAGCTCTGGAGTATAATACAGGATGTAACTCAGGATCAGTACAGGATAAGTAATGTATGTACACAGTGACTGCACCAGCAGAATAGTGAGTGCAGCTCTGGAGTATAATACAGGATGTAACTCAGGATCAGTACAGGATAAGTAATGTATGTACACAGTGACTGCACCAGCAGAATAGTGAGTGCAGCTCTGGGGTATAATACAGGATGTAACTCAGGATCAGTACAGGATAAGTAATGTAGGTACACAGTG
This sequence comes from Bufo bufo, assembly GCF_905171765.1. Taxonomy (NCBI): domain Eukaryota; kingdom Metazoa; phylum Chordata; class Amphibia; order Anura; family Bufonidae; genus Bufo; species Bufo bufo. The sequence continues at coordinate 219,596,126 of NC_053397.1, forward strand.
ACTTCACCAGCAGAATAGTGAGTGCAGCTCTGGAGTATAATACAGGATGTAACTCAGGATCAGTACAGGATAAGTAATGTATGTACACAGTGACTGCACCAGCAGAATAGTGAGTGCAGCTCTGGGGTATAATACAGGATGTAACTCAGGATCAGTACAGGATAAGTAATGTAGGTACACAGTGACTTCACCAGCAGAATAGTGAGTGCAGCTCTGGAGTATAATACAGGATCTAACTCAGGATCAGTACAGGATAAGTAATGTAGGTACACAGTGACTGCACCAGCAGAATAGTGAGTGCAGCCCATATTAATGGGAAATAGACCCTTTTGAGAAGTCTATATGGGTAAATCCTCCCTCCCCCAATACTTGTAGCTGCCCTCTTGGACCATATCAGGGACCTACTATGGTTCTAAAAAGTCTCAACAAAATCCTTAAGTGATTGACGTGTTTTGTATCCATACCGCCCCAGCCATGAGTGCAGGTTACCCCGCTTTATTCTTATTAGTCTCAGCTAAGTGGGATCCTTGTGTCTAATATGCATTTTCCCTCCAGATTAGCGGGGCTATTACTTAGGTCTTAAATGTTTACATACGACTATGTCAGCAGAAAAGGACTCCGACTTCCAGCAGACACTTTCATACGCCATACACAAATACACCCTGACATGATAGTTAATTACACAGAGTAGTCCGCGCCATGCATGAACACCGCGCTAATGAAAGCACTTTGTAAAGTGAAGAAGATCAGGGAGACTTGTTCCAATAACACTCGCTTAGGGATATAGATGACTTCATCGAACCCAATTACACCATTTTCTTCCCCTTTGACCAGAAAGCTGAAATCGGAGACTATTTTTCCCTATGCACCCTGAGCCCACATCAGACCCACAATGTCACGCACAAACTGATTGTTGCAATGTCCATATTTTTTTTTTTTGCTAAACAAGATCTACATTTTCTTCTCATTCATTTCTCCAAATTGCTTAGACCTAGAGGTAAAGGATAAAATTCTGTCTACCTACAGCCACCACTAGGGGGAGCACAGGAGTTTACTGCATTCTGGTTACACACTGAAGTCAATAAGAGGACAGTATGCAGCGAGCTCCTAAGCTCCCCCTAGTGGTGACTGCAGGTAGTTAGAAATTTTATCCTAAAAACCTAGGTCTGAGCAGGGGGATTTGTACCAGTCACCACTATAAAGATATGTTAAGAAATACCTAAAACTTCCATCATGATAAAAAGTGGACATTCAAGGGACAATTTAATTCATAAGTAAAAAGGTTGTGTCATGAAGCCCAACCCTGTCCTACACCCATATTGTGGGACCTCCTCTACAAGCCAGGACTGAGAACCATTGACTAGTGATGGTCGTGGGTCATCTGTAAATTACACGGATAACCATTCATCTGATTGGTTGTCAGGTAATACTACATTGTCCCATGTCTGGTCAGAGATGACTTCTCCTGAGAACTGCTCATAGGTATCCCTTAATAAGGCACATGGACAGGGACTGTCTCAATGGGGAAACCCCTTTAAAACTTACCTCCTGCTAAAAAGTCGTAATTTAAAGGAACCCATACATCCGCCATAAATGTATATACAGATGCAGCCCCCTAGTGGCAGTACTGGGCAGCCAATATGGAGGACAGCAGCACTGGCGCAGAACTAATATCTGTCACCTAGCTTCTCCTATAATTGTACAAGACGGCAACCCTTAGGATGACCCCCCCACCCCACCCCATAGCATCCCCTGCAATGAATAGACCAGTAGGATCCCAATTACCAAAATGACCATCTCTAGACCACAGGTGCTTCTCCCGCGTGCGGTGCCATAGATGCGGCGCCGATATTTTCATCAATTGTTCGCTTGTGCGAACAGTTTCCAAGTAACAGAATTAAAATAGACAAATAACAGAGGAAGGATCTCGCCGCGATAATTATTATTGTTTTCTTCCTCGTATTCTTCGTTACAGCGATGAATGCCTGACCCAGTTTTACTGTGAATAAAGGAAAACTGCGACTGGGAGGGGAAAAAAAAAGAGAGAGAGACACCGCCGCCATCTCGGCACAGACGCAACTTTTCAAAAATGGCTCATTTTTAGAACTGAAACCAGAAGTAATGAAATTCTGCCTCGTCCTACGGAGTGGCCACAGTAAGGGTTAATCCTGTGGCTCTCGAGCGGTTATGAGACTACAACTCCCAGCATGCCCTTAAAAACCACAAACTGTGGGAGGGGAATGACAACTCCCTTCTTAAAGGGATTTCAGGAATATTAATCGATGGCCTATCCATACGATCAATAAGTGATTGGTGGGATCTAATCCCCGACAATCAGCAGAAGAACGCGGCCACGGTGTTTTGTGGAGCATCCGCCGTTGAGAGGTATGACCGCGTTCTATTCAAATGAAGGAAGCTGAGCTGCAGTACTGCCCCCCCCCCCCCCCCCCCACAATATGTCAATTTTAGGACAGTTCTCCCCGATGAAAACCCAAAGTAGCACAACGATGGTTAAGTCTAGGTTCTGTAGTTCTAGGTTCTACAAGTTTACGCCCTGTGGTTCTAGGCTTGGCAGACCACGGTTCTGTGGTCCTAGGTTTGGCAGCTCTAGTTTCTGAAGATCTTTAAGGCTCAGGAGTTCTAGGCCTCAGTGATTCTAGGTTCCGCTGTTCTAGGTTCAGCAGATGATAGATCCGTGGTTCTAGTTTTAGCAGTTCTAGGTTTGGCAGTTCTAGTTTCTGAAGATCTTGGTTTAAGGCTCAGGAGTTCTAGACCTCAGTGATTCTAGGTTCCGCTGTTCTAGGTTCAGCAGATGATAGATCGGTGGTTCTAGTTTGAGCAGTTCTAGGTGTGGCAGTTCTCCACTACTACATTTATCAGTCCATATACCAGTTACACAATGATTAACCCTCTCTAGTGATAAGGACTCAGATGCTGGGAGTTTTTCGGACCGGTTGCTTCACTCTGACAACTCATGGCGCGCTCCATTGATTTATTGATGGATA